>NC_089509.1:54905333-55205716 GCF_036850995.1 Saccopteryx leptura
GGTATATTAGAGATTCACCATCGCATTGCTTAAGAAACAATTCCATAAGTACTTAGGGATGATAGTAAGAAGTATGTGCTCCAAGTGCCTTCTATCTATACCTGAGTGGCAAAACTGGTGTATGTTTTCTAAAACACACACACAGCAAAACATGCATACCACACATATTAGCTAACTGATGGTGATTATGTTCACGTGGGAAGCAAATCATCTTAAATCATCTTTTTTTTTTTGAATTTTTTTTTTTGTATTTTTCTGAAGCTGGAAACAGGGAGAGACAGTCAGACAGACTCCCGCATGCGCCCGACTGGGATCCACTCGGCATGCCCACTACGGGGGGCGATGCTCTGCCCCTCCGGGGCGTCCCTCTGTTGTGATCAGAGCCACTCCAGCGCCTGGGGCAGAGGCCAAGGAGCCATCCCCAGCGCCTGGGCCATCTTTGCTCCAATGGAGCCTCGGCTGCGGGAGGGGAAGAGACAGAGAGGAAGGAGAGGGGGAGGGATGGAGAAGCAGATGGGCGCTTCTCCTGTGTGCCCTGGCCGGGAATCGAACCTGGGACCTCTGCACGCCAGGCTGACGCTCTACCACTGAGCCAACCGGCCAGGGCTTAAATCATCTTTATTATTATTATTACAATAACTTTTCTCCAGACTTATTTTCTTTATGATATAGTTGTTGGTTATTTAATACACACAGTACATACACATAATATTTACATCATAAATGGCTACAGAATCAAGAATTAAATAGTATGTAAAATGATAAACTCTTCTTTTGAGAAGACTCAATATATCAAGCTCTGCCCCACCTGCTAAGTAACTAAAGAGCTTCCTGTCATCTTCCTCTTGCTTACTGACACAGCCTTGGTAATTATCCCTTGATCCAACTTTCAGCCTCCGGTGTGGCCCAGCACGGCAATAGTCTTTGCAAAGCTTTATATTCTTTTCAAGCCAGGCAAGATGATGAATTGAATTTGGAAATAGGTAAGAATTGTTCTTAAATGTTTAATTGCCTTCCCATGTTGAAACCCTTAACTTGAATAAAACTGTCTAACACAGCAGCGTTAAAAGTTACTATCATGTCAGCTCAGTTCAGCTTTACAATCACCCTTCTTAGAAGATAAAGATAAAACACAGAAAAAACAAAGCTTACATAATAAAAATAGCTAACATCTATTCAGTGTTTATTATGTCAGATATTACTGTGAGCGCATTGTCCAATTTAATATTCATAAGACCCTTTGAAGTCGGTATTGTTATCTATTCCCATTTTTTCTTGCTGAGGAGAATGAGGCATAGAAAGGTTAAATGCGTTGGCTAAAGCCACAGGCAGTGGTGGAGCAGGATTTGAACTTAGAGACTCAGTCATGCTTAGTCACAGTACTCCATGGAGGTAGAATGGAGTAATGAAAAGTCTTTAGAGATGTGACCTACGTTTTTCTTTTCTTTTAATTTTTATGTATTTATTGATTTAAGTAAGAAAAAGGCAGACAGAGAGAGAGCGAGAGATTGATTTGTTGCTCTACCCATTCATACATTCATTGATTGATCCCTGTATGTGCCCTGACCAGGGATTAATCCCACAACCTGTATATACCGGAATAACACTCTAACCAACTGACCTACCCAGCCAGGATCTACCTTTTTCTTTTCCAAAAGCTAACCACGCAATAATGTGAAGTGACTTCCTCTCGTGGCTTAGTGTAAGAGTAAATTCTAGAACCCAGAGCAAAGGACTCCCAGTTTAATATTTCTCCTGCTTATCTTTTAGGAAAATGTTTTGAACCTATCTAGGGAAGGAGAGCCCCTTCTTTGTGTCACAGATTCTTGTTTAACATGGAAAGGTATTACATAATGGGTTATATAGACCTCAACATTTTTAAACAAGAATACGTCACCAGCCTTAACTGTTTTTGTGTGTCCGGTTAACAACCACATTTGGATGTGAAAGCTAAAGCAGAGACCTGGAAATGGGAAGCTTAGCAACAAGGAGTGTGTCATAGGAGAAAGCTTTTACCCATGAGCAGGACATGGCGCCCAGAGCCCAGGGAAAATCAAGATGGATTTTTGAAGCCAAACAACAGAGAGACCACATATTTACTGTTGGTTAGTGGGTGTTTCCTTTTCAGTTTGCCAATTAGATTTCTCCAGGCAATTACTTTTCCTCCTAACTCAGAAGTAAGTAAAGACTAGACTAGAACAAAGGAAACAGAAAGTAGATCCTCTCCTCCATTTTTCTTAAATCAACGTTGCCTTTATTTAAAAGTTTTAAGTGTTATAGATGTCACTTTATTACTCATCGTGTCATACTGAACATACCTATGGCAGTAAGCAGGTAAAAAATGCTGTATTCCCACTTTCCATATAAATAAAAAACACATTTCCCAGCTGCGATCTAGAAGCCAGGGTCCTGAGGTTGAGTTACATAGTTAAACGATAAGTGGGCCATCTTGTTTGTCTTTAGTTCTTCCCTGGTTGCAAAGTCTGCTTATATTTTATAACATAAGTGGGTTCTATAAATGAAATGAGACATTGGGGGCTTAGGGAAACTGGCAATAAAATTTTAAATTATTCATTTGAATTTCTGTTAGTAGATTGTGTCAGTCTACTGACCTGAGAAAACTCATTAGAGGGCGAACTTAGGCTGAAAATGATTTCTTCTAAGAATGAATAGTGATTTATGACTGTGGAGAGATTGAAGAGGGGCTAGCAGTCTCCCTTGTCTTAAGAAGAAATGACTGGGAAACAAAAATGAAAGAAAGACTAAAAAAAATATCTTAGAATGCTGCTCAAAAAATGATGGGATCCTGAAAAAAGTGGCTGTTTCCACTTTGATGTGCAGAATGCCGCAGAGAGAAGGGACTCTCTTTCAAAAGAGAATGACTTAGCTAGAGGATTTGTGGCACCAGATTAAGCTTTAGGGTTATTAATATCAAAATAGTATTTTTTAAAATAGGGAATTAGAGGAGAGCCGTGTTTTACATAAGAATTCTATTGATGTGAATCATGGATTTAAAAAAGTATTGTCTTCAAAATATTATTTTATTAAAGTTTTCTAAATCTTGCATGAGGCGCTATATTTCTTTGCAAAACTATTAGGTGAAATTTTGGACTGTTAAGCTGGCACATATAATGGAGAGAGGTTGTCTTGATCTAAAGAAAAGTCTGGAAGCAAAGACATAATAGTCAACATACCAAACTATTGCAACCACCAACATGAGAAATCCTTAAAGCACCGACATCAAGAATGGATTTGGGGACAGCCCATCAACTATATTCAGAGTAAGCTAGCCAACATGAGAAGGACGTATGTTCCAATAGGATTCTGTTTTTAATCAAATTATATATATTACAACATAACTTAGCTGTCCATGATCTTACTCTTTTTAATTTTCTACATTACTGCTTGCTTCATACAGAGGTGGCCAATAAATTTTGCTTCCTCTGAATCAGCTGCAGAAAGCAATGCTACCAAGTAACTCCTTGAAAGCACTCTTCCAAAAAGTGTCTCACCAGCCGGGCTCAGACGAGTGCCCAAATTGCAGAGACACATCTATTTAACTAAATGTGTGCCCTTTTACAGGTGACATCGTGACTGTACATAAGAAACATGAAGAAGGATGGTGGTTTGGATCTTTAAATGGAAAAAAAGGCCACTTTCCTGCTGCTTATGTGGAGGAGCTCCCCTCAAACACGGGATGCACAGGCATGAGACAAGATTCTCAACACCCCACATCACACACACTGTGAACCCTACAAGGTGATGCAAATAAAGATAAATGTTGTGATCTTTCCAAGTTGATCTTTCTAAATCAGTGATGGAGTCCTACCTGCATGTCACAGTTCTTTGTGCTTGTGGCTGTTTTTTAAAACAATGTCAGAAAATGAGGGGTGGATGGAGGCAGGGAAGAGACCGCAGCTCCTAGAGTTCTTGAATTCTTAGAGACCCTGGGGATGACCCAATACAACCCCTGGTGTTACAGAGAGACACAGACTCCAAGCAGGTTTAGCCCCTTGCAAAAGTCACAATGTTTTCTGGTAGCACAACAAATTCTAGGGTTTTACTGTTCTTTACCTCTGGACTTGGGTGGCAACAGGCCACAGTAGGCCAACAAGGGATCAAACAGGGCCTGGGAGATGAAGAAGAGCACAGATTAAGTCCAAAAAGAAGAACTCAGCAGAATACAATCAGATGAGACACTAGTGATATGCCCAAGGTAGGAGGAGGTAGAATAAAGGATCAGGAGCTGAGGTCGAGTCCACTTGATCATAAGAGGCAGTGGTAGACAAGAGGTCTACATGCTAGGTGTATGACCGCAGGGTAGAATGGAGCTCCATCCTGAGCCAGTGACCCCCTGAGTTAGCAGCTTCTTATATACTCTCTTCCCACAACCAGAACTGCTCTTAGGGTAAGGTTAAGTGTGAGCCAGTTTGCTGGGGATCTGAGAACAAGAGCAAGGCAGATAGGAAGGGTTAGAAAGGAGACATTGCCTGATTTTTATGCCTCCTTACCCATTTGGAAACTTCATTCAGAAACCAGGTACTCTGCACTTCCTTACTAGGTCATTATGAAAGCAATTCCCTAAGCAACTTCTTAGTGAAAGGTACTTCAAATGCTTATGAGTCTCGAGCTTGCTGAGTAGTTCGAGAATCCAACATTCACTATCTAATGGAATATTTAGAGAAAAGATGTATGCTCCTTTCTCAAATGCCACATAATGGGAAGGGTTGGAAATGAGAGAGGTCATCCCAAACTTTCCTCGAGGGTAACATTCAGAATGGAGAGAAGGGGTACAGCAGCATCTTTCAGAGACTAGCCCAAGTCAGCCTGTAGCTCACCCTCTATTCAGCAGAAGGTTTTAGTGTTGACAGAAACATTGGGGCATGTCTACATGTGTGCCAAATAGCGAGTCTGGCATTAAAGGAATAATTAAAAATCCATTCCATTTCTCTCCTGCCCCCTACCTCTTTTTTTTTTTTTAATTCTTTACATTTTATATGCTCCAGAAGGAATTTTTCAAAGCAAGGTACATATATTTTTATACTATGCACCATTACAATCCTATAGGCTATCACTAAAACATAGAGATATTTATAGATCAGATATCAGATGAGAAGGAGCTCAAGTAAAATTTGTTATCTGAGACATAACTTACAGCCTATAAGAACAGAAGTTTTAATGTCATCTTTAATGGTGTATTAATGACAGCTTTCTGCATGTAGAAAGTGGGCTGAATAATAATAGGCCTTTAGACCATGAACAGAGATTTTGAATTTGTATTTCCTTTTCATCTTATTTCTTTCCATTAGCCTTGATGGATAGAAAATTATGTAGCAATTGACTGCAGCCTACACTGGATCATTTGTATAGAGAAAGTAATGACAATGGTGGTTGGACCCTGAAATTCTTTGAAAGTAATTTTCAAAGAAAGAAACTCCTCTATCTTCATAAATGAATTTTACTTTGTAAAAACATAAATGGTTTTCCTATTTTGGAATGTTGATACATATTCTTTTTGCAGCTGTGGTATGTAATTTTTAAACTGCAAAGAAATGCCATTGTCTTAAACTAGATAAAATATTCAATACAATTATAGTTGGGTATAGCAACTTTTATTTTGAATATCTTTTTTAGTAAAGGCAAGAATTTTCTGATTGGACAGATGGGGATATTACCTTTAGATTTGGGTAAAAATTAAGTACATATTATGAAGATTAATGATGTACCCAAGTCTTCCACATGAAATAAAATAATTTTGAATATTAGTATTTTTAAACTTTTAAGTGAGAGTTTCATAATTATACTCCACTAAGCAGTTTCATATGTCAGGAAGTTTTTAGCAACGTTGACAACCTGAAATATAGACAGTACAGAGGTCTGAGCCCAATTTTCACTGAAAACATCAGAAGACATTATTATCCTAATTTACTTTCTAGTAAAGGTTAACATTCAGCACATGATCAACCAGAAAGATTGATTTCATTTTTAATTCCTATAATAATATAAAGAATATTATGCATTCTGATTCATCAAAAAGTAATGCACTACAATATGCAGTTTGGGATAAAGGCAATTTTATTATACAATATTATAAGGCTTTAACTGATAATATTCTGTTTCCTTCACCAAGAAAGAAAACCCTCCTCTCCCAGGGGCAATCAGCCTGATTTAGAAGAAAAGTGCATTAGAATCCAAATAACATGCCTATTGTCATTTGCTATGTTACACAGGAAGAACAGAACCTATAACCCTGAGAATGTGGACCTCGGGGTGTAGGGCATGAGAAGGTGGGTGTCAAAGGTGAACCAGGGTGTGAAGACAAGCAGAGCAGGACTCTTTTGTAGCGAGAATGCAGCTAAGTAGATAGAGCCACCAGGAGGGAGTGTCAGACTTTCCTGTGTTCTGTGACCCTGAGGGGAGGGTCTGGGCCTCCGTCTCCTGCTGAGCAGCCACAGGGACGGCAGTGAGAAAGCCAGCTGGAAAGTGCAGGTTGCGCTGTGCAGATGGGAGCTCAGCTCAGGGAAATGTTGTGACCTCTGGCTGCCTGCAGTCAGGGAAACCTGCCCCAGGGAGGGAGAGAGCCGAGTGGACGCTAACCCGAGCTGGGGTCGTGGGAATGTTGAGGAAAGGAGCTCTGACCTGAGAGGGTGGGAGTAAACAGACTTCCACAGGTTTAGAGTGGAAACTTCTACTCAAAGCATCTGTGGGATGGAAGAAACCACCCGAGCGAAGTGCACTGAACTGGCCAGAGAAAGACCTTGTTCTAAGGTTCAGGTCTAATGGTAGAGATCAGGGACAACAAAGGAGCTCACTCCTAGGAGTGCCTAGAAGGGACTGGGGCCAGGCTAGCTAGGTACATGAGGTGGTAAATGGGTTACTGATCTGTTTCAACTGTTTGTGAATTGAGTTTTGTGGACATTGGGGCAAATGCTATGTGCTAAACCCAGTGGTTCACCAAGTGGAGCTCTGAGCCAGATTTTCACCCAGACCAGCAGCACCCATACAACCTTGTACTATGCTGGAAATGCAAATTACTTCACACTCAGTCAGGCTCAGCATCTGTGGTTCAGCAAGCACTCCAGGTGATTTTAACGCCTGTTTTACTCTTGGGAACCACTGGCTTACTGGAATGAATCCTGAGAATACTGTCTAAATGACAACAGACACACTGGGAAGGTGCACTGTTGGAGAAAGTGGAGAAAAACCATACATTCAGGAAGCTGGCTGCAAAAAAGGCATATCCCCTCCTTTTGATCCGGTAAGTTTTCTAAGTTGAGTAAGTTGAGTGGTATTGGGGACCTCGCCGGAGAAGTCTTTCCCCATTGTGGAGGCCACAACAACTACAGCCTCTTGTAGGTTCTTCTTTGGCCCAAGAAGGAATACATAGGCCTACATTCCATTCTCTCAAAAGAAAAAAAAATGAATCTTCCTCCTTTTTCTCAGCCACTTACTAGATAATCTCATTGGTGAAAGAAAGCATGGGATGGGCCGTATCTCATCAATGAGAAGCAGACAGCTTCCCCTGCCCCCGACTCAGTCCATTCATCTGTCCTCTGCCCCCCCCCCCCGCCCTTGGCCCCTCTCCATTCTCTGACCACCCTGATCAAGCACGCAGATTAGTCCTGCTCAGTTAGGCTTTGTGGTACCCATCTGTGTCTTCTCTCTCTGACCCAGCTTCTCAGCCTAAAACTGGTCAGGTGAAGAAACATACTATCTACAATTTAGGAGAGAGGAAGGAGAAAACGGATCTGTGTTCATCTAAATCTAAACTCTGTTCTCCATGTCTGACTTACTATTAACACAACCAATAATACTGTTCACCATTTAGATCCCCAAGTCTAACCTTTTAAGGAAGGGAAGCAACCACAAATACCTTCAGAGACCAGAGAGATAAAACTAATAAATAAAACCGGTTGGACATTACACTTTAGGAAAAGTGGTTGGGATGGGGTGAACTGGAGAAATACTTAAAGGTATTTTAAAAGTATATAATACTCTGTTTTAGGTAAATTTTATTGTACAGTATAAGTACTGAATTATTGTGCCCTAAAGTTATAGACCAGGGGTCAGGAACCTATGGCTCGTGAGCCAGATGTGGCTCTTTTGATGGCTGCATCTGGCTCACAGACAAATCTTTAATTAAAAAAAAAAATAACATTAAAAATATAAAACATTCTCATGTATTACAATCCATTCATTTCCTACCGCTCATGTTCATGGTTGCTAGTGGCTGGAGCAAATCACAGCTGTCCTCCAGGACAACACCAAATTTTTATTGGATAAATGCTTAACGTACACGGGTCATTGTATGGCTCTCACAGAATTACATTTTAAAATATGTGGCGTTTATGGCTCTCTCAGCCAAAAAGGTTCCTGACCCCTGTTATAGACCAAAATGTTATCTCCACTGTTACACACAAATTAGTATTCCTCCACCTCTACAATATTTTATGGTGTTCTAATATACTCAACAGAATATCTGATCAGTCAGAACATTTTTAGCCACACTAGGTAAGCTGAATTTGCTGAAATAAATCATGGGCTGTACTGAGTTTCATAATTGAATTTTATTGCATCATGAAAAATGCTTTGGAATTTCATTTTACTCCTATTTTTTCCCTAAGATTATACTAAATTTTTCTTTTAAACTGATCAGTGAATAACCACAGCATTTAAAGGTTAGATTCCTAGACTCTCATACATGGGAAGCAATTATAGAGATCTTATAGCCCAACCCAGCTATTCGTTCACTCATTTATTTATGCATTTATTCAGCCACTTACTCATTGAACATTTTAGCGTGGAGCTATGTGTGCCAGAGAGTGGGCTAATAATAAAGATTCAAAAAATGAACTTAGTCAACACTCAGAGTTCACAATCTAGAGGAAAGACAAAAAAATGGAAACAAAAGATTGCAAAATAGTTCACATGTACAAAGTCATAGTTGAAATGGATTATTTTCCAGTTTTTTAACAATTTTTTATTAATTTTTAGAGAGATTGAAATATCAGTTTGTTGTTTCACTTATTTCTGCACTCATTTGTTACTGCTTTTTTTTTTTTTTTTTCCAGAGACAGAGTCAGAGAGAGGAATAGACAGGGACAGACAGACAGGAATGGAGAGATGAGAAGCATCAATTATTAGTTTTTCGTTGCGCGTTGCAACACCTTAGTTGTTCATTGATTGCCTTCTAATATGTGCCTTGACCGCGGGCCTTCAGCAGACCGAGTAACCCCTTGCTCGAACCAGCGACCCTGGGTCCAAGCTGGTGACCTTTTTGCTCAAACCAGATGAGCCTGTGCTCAAGTTGGCGACCTCGGGGGTCTCGGACCTGGGTCCTCCACATCCCAGTCTGACGCTCTATCCACTGTGCCACTGCCTGGTCAGGCTATTTTCCAGTTTTACAGGCTTTATTGAGGTGTAATTTAGACACAGTAAAATGACTTTTATATACAGCTTACTGAGTTTGATAAATGTGTAGTCTGGCTGTGACTAGCACAATCAAGTGTTAAAACACTTTCAGCACGCTCAAAACTTTCCTCTTTGCAGTCAGTCCCTGCCCCCAGCCCTACCGCCAGGCAACCACTGGTCTGCATTCTGAAGGGTACTTTTGTCTTTCCTGACTTGTTTTGCCATTTTTTTATTTTTATCTTTTTTATTTTTCAACAAAAATAAAATGGCAACTTTGGGAAACTATAGTATGTCCGTAAAGTCATGATGCACTTTTGACCGGTCACAGGAAAGCAACAAAAGATGATAGAAATGTGAAATCTGCACCAAGTAAAAGGAAAACCCTCCCAGTTTCTGTAGGATGATGTGGCAGCATGTGCGCAGGCGCAGATGATGACATAACACCGTGTATACAGCAGAGCAGCCCACTGCCATGCCAGTCGAGATGTGGACGGTACAGAGGAAAGTTCAGTGTGTTCTGTGGCTCACTAAATTTGAATCCGTGACCAAAGTGCAAGCGTTTATAACGAAGCGCCACCACATAGGAATAACATTAATCGGTGGGATAAGCAGTTGAAGGAAACCGGCAGTTTGGTGGAGAAACCCCGTTCTGGTAGGCCATCAGTCAGTGACGAGTCTGTAGAGGCTATACAGGATAGCTACCTAAGGAACCCTAAAAAATCTGTGTGTGAGCCCACATCGAACTGCACTGAACAGGTATGAAACTGGGAGAGTGTTCCTTTTATTTGGTGCAGATTTCACATTTCTATCGTCTTTTGTTGCTTTCCTGTAACCGGTCAAAAGTGCACCATGACTTTAGAACACAGTGTACATAAAGTGCAGCATGGCCAGATGAAAAAATTGATGGTGGAAAAGGTTAAATGACTTTCCCAAGCTCAAGTATCAATTTTAATAGAGCAAAGACTGGAGCGCATCCTTATTCTCAAATTTCCCCACAATACTCTAGTCATGCTGAATGACAGAAGTTTTCATGAACCTGGACTATTTAAGATTTACCATTATACACATCATATTTCTTTGAGTCTCAAATATTGCCCCTTCCCAAACTCTTAAAAAATCTGCTAAAGCGGATAAAGTAACTTCTTTCCTGCAGTTTTCCATGTTACACCTTACCCTCGGCTGCTACTTTCAGCTTGCCTAGTTGCTAAGGGAAGGAGAATCTGTGTCTGACCTCTAGATATTCTTCACATCAATCTACACCATATATTGTTCATACTCCACATCACAATATATCTAACAATATCAAGAATGGAGCTGATTTTAAATAAACCTTATATTCTCTAGTTAACATACTTAACTTAGATAAAACCATTGTCTTCATTCAGAAAGAATCTTGTTCTCTATTAACTTATTTAGTCAAGAATTACCTGTAGAACCACCTATACCTTCTATAAATTACTGAACCTCAGCAACAAGTCTGCAGATATTATTGAACAAATTGCTTCCTTTCAAAAGTGTAATTTTTGATTTCCCATTAAGTAATTTTTTATTGTGTATATATAATGTGTTCAACATTAGCAAATATTTATCAAGCTTCTACTATGTGCTGGACACTATGCTAAGTGATAGCCAAATAAGCAATTTGCTGGCATGGTACACAAATTAAAACATAATCGTCTGTACAGGAGTTTTCCAAACTGGAAAAAGCAGTACTTTCTAATCCTCATTACCTCAAAATTAAAATTTCAAATTAGAACACTTAAAAAGATTTTGTGCTGAGTAGTTTTTTTAACTTAAATAATTAGTGATTGAGTTTAATATTAAAGATATCATTGTTCCTTTTTATTACAAAATGTAGACTAGATTAGTCAACTCAATTTGGATTCCATTTTAAGGAGTTTTACTACTTGAGCATATATTTTCCCATTTAAGAAAATTTGCTATTTTTGTATCTTATACCTTATTTCCATATCACAAAGATTTTAAATGCTTGAGGTTATTTCATTTTTGTAACATATCATCCTAAATGAAATATATAAAGAGAGCAAGTATAACAGGATTGCCGGGTTTGCCTTTCATGTGTATTTCTAATTGTTCAAAGTATAACTTTCATAATATATTGTTAATGTAAGAACCATCCAAACCTGCAGAGAATATTTATGAGTTTATTTGAGTCAAACTGATGGCATATGCTAGGGACCGCGATCTCACATGCTCCAGAGAACGCCAGTTTTACAGTTTCATTTATGCACTTGAAATTAAGGAGGGCACTTAAGGAAGATGACAGGGAGGCTGGAGAAAAGCAAAGCAGCGGTTGGATTAGAGGACAGTTAAAGTTGATGTGCTCTCTTGAGGGTGTTTCTGGTTTATTTAAAGGTGTGTTATCCTAGATGCAGAGAAACAAAGGACAGGGCTTCCTTAAGGCAAAGAGAAACCTTTTACCAAAAAATTAAATGTCTTGAAAGTGACTCCCCACAATGACCTGCCCAGTTACAAATTTATAATCAGATCACCCTGTGAGGTTACCTTCGATAGACCTCTTTTTTGGTCTGCAGTATCAACTCAAAGATTTAAGCTAATATAGTAATATTAGGCCCAGAATCTTCCTGGATTGGCATAGTAACCTCAGAAATGAAGGCCTCTATATTTGATTAAACATGTTACATCCACCAAGCGTGAGAACAAACGTAGGAGACTTTCAGGGGTTTAGATCGTACTTTATTGGCCAAGTTTAACCTGCACAGGGATGAACTCTCAAGGTGTCTGGAGACACTGTACCCACAGGGGACTACAAACGAGAGTTGCGCCTGGAGCTTACAACTAGGTCCTTATATATCCTAAGTGAGCAAGCATTATACAGAAGCAGATGTGGCAGTTCGCTATTCGCTAGGAGGGTTGTGCACAACATAGCAACAGGGGAAGGGTTTAGCTCAGTGGCGAATTTCAAACAAACTTCTGATAAGGGTCTCTAACCAATAGAATGCCGGATGTTTGCCTAGCTTTGTGCTGATCTCTTTGTTCTCGGCCTCACAGAGACCCTGTCAGCACTTCCCTGTTCCTGCTCCTCCGAGACTTAGACTCTGGCAGCCACAGCACACCTCCCCGAACCTAACAAAACACATAAAGACGCATGCATCAATCAAAGGCCTTCCATCCACTCTTTCTCTAAATCCCTCAGTTGATGAGGCCAGCTGCCTGGGGACGGGATCCAGAGACCAGGTACCCCTGGTTCTCCTGAGACCTGAGGCTGTTTTGTCATCTTAGTGAAGCTATTTCTAAGGACCTAGACAAAGTCTATTCCCCTGCTTTCCAGACAGTTTACTGTTTTTCCCCTTAATTATTATACTTCTATAGAAACATGAAAGCTCATTTATACTATAGAAGTACAAATTGTTTAGAATCTTTAAGAACTAGGTCTTTACACACTTTCTCTGAAACATAACACAAATAGGCATATACGGTGCAGTCTAGGTGAGGCTCACTGATTAGGGACCCGACTGCCACCTGGATTTGAACCATAACTTGTACTTACCAAGCTGTGTGACTTGAAATTACTTAAACTCTCTGTACCTTGGGCTCCTTAAGCGTAGGACATGGTCACAGGTAGTATCTACTGCTCAGGTTTTTGAGGAATATAAATGAGTAGATATATGTAAAGAGCTTAGAACAGTGTTGGACACATAAGGGCTAAAAAAGTATTAACTATTATTCTTTTTTTTATTTATTTTTTATTTTTTACGGAGACAGAGTCAGAGAGAGGGATAGATAGGGACAGACAGACAGGAACAGAGAGAGATAAGAAGCATCATCAGTTTTTCGTTGCGACTCCTTAATTGTTCATTGATTGCTTTCTCATATGTGCCTTGACTGTGGGCCTTCAGCAGACCGAGTAACCCCTTGCTCAAGCCAGAGACCTTGGGTCCAAGCAGGTGAGCTCTTTGCTCAAGCCAGATGAGCCCATGCTCAAGCTGGCGACCTCGGGGTCTCGAACCTGGGTCCTCTGCATCCCAGTTTGACACTCTATCCACTGCGCCACCACCTGGTCAGGCTATTATTCTAAGGTAGACAGGCCTAACCAATTTCAGTTTTGGAATGAATCAACTTGCCAGCTGAGAAAACAAATCATTATAAAGTTCCGTGGTTTAAAGCCCTCTGTTTGGTATGATGGTACACTTTTCTTTACGTATGACTTTGGAGGCCAGCAGCAAAGCTGTTTCCTACACTACCATTTGTGACTTCCTTGCTATATAGTTTTGTTCCCAGACCTTGTCCCACCTCCACCCCCAGTTAGAAGTAAAGAATGGCTATCCTTGAGGAGAAAGAGACCTTAAGGAGGGAGCTCCCCATTTCTTCCCTCATCCCCAATGTTCAATTCTCTAACTTGCAGGTGAAAGAGACCCTTCAGATTTTATTT
The DNA here is from genome assembly GCF_036850995.1 of Saccopteryx leptura. Taxonomy (NCBI): domain Eukaryota; kingdom Metazoa; phylum Chordata; class Mammalia; order Chiroptera; family Emballonuridae; genus Saccopteryx; species Saccopteryx leptura. The sequence continues at coordinate 54,919,159 of NC_089509.1, forward strand.
TTCCTTTCCTTTTCTATTTTTTTAAAAAAATATTGGGCTGGGTATGCTATTATAACTTTTTTTTTTAAAGATTTTATTTATTGACTTTTAAAATTTTTTTTTTATTTTTTAGAGAGAGAAGAAAAGAGAGAAAAGGTAGACGGAGAGAGGCAACTTGTAGTAGTTGCTTCTCATATGTACCTTGACCGGGCAAGCCCAGGGTTTTGAACTGGTGACCTTAGTGTTCAAAGTTCAAAGCTCCATCCACTGTGCCACCACAGGTCAGGCCAGAATTTCTTAATAAGGCAAGTCATGTCAATGCCTTTTCACTGTCTGCTTCAGTGGTTTGAGACGTGGTCTTTCTCTAACTTCCATGAAGATCTTCCCTTACATTTTATGTTTGTTCCTGGTGGATATATTTCAAGCAGGGAATTCAGTAAATACATACTATAGTGACCTGCTATTTTTAAAATGTCAAACCTCTACTCTCTTTCCCCTTTGAGAACTATAACATCCCACTCTTAGCTCAAGCTAGTGGTTAATCTGCCTCCACACCTGGGTTTCAGGGGTATCTAATTGAAGGCAAGCACTTTACCCCCCTGACCATCAGTTCGTCGGTGATTGGTTCAGGGACTGAGAGTGCTTGAAATTGCTGGAGTCCACCAAATGAAGCCTCAGCACAGAAACAAACAGCTAAGAAATGAATCCTGCTGATAATAATTTGAGTTCCAAATCAAGCTAGGTCCACAAACACCCAAGTTGGGTTTTGATATAGTTTTATGAATTCATTTAAATGTAAGTATGTAAAAAAAATAAGTAAGGCCAAATGTGAAGGTCTGCCTAGGAAAACTGTCTAGTTTTGCTCACTGTACTCCTTCTGTTTAAATACTCCCTTCAACCAAGCACATGCTAAACAAGACTACTGGAATGTGTTCCAATCTCTAGGGTAGTTTATTAGCCTTTCACCTCCGTAGAGAATACCAATCAGTGGTTCCTAACAGCTGGTCTGCACTCTGGGATATGTGAGTGAGCAAGTCCTCAGTCCACAGCATTATTCTCAGATAAATTCTAACTACATGAGCAGAGCGCTGAGCCAAGCCCTAGGCAAGAGAAGCAACCAAAGGAGAGTGCTTCTGAAATTCCCCTCCTCCTCTAACTAGACACCGGCGGAAATTTCTCCCAGACATCGAGAAGCAACAGAGGAAGAGGAGGTTGTTGCATGGATTTTTAGGTGTGTCAAGATATCCTGACGCAGCATGCAGCCTCCATGAGAGCCACAGCCAGCTCACCTAAGTACGACCATATGGACAAGAAAAGGACAGTGACAAAACAAAATCCTAGAATATGCTGACCTTTGAGCTCTACTCTCTGTTGAATCGACTCCCGAGATGACAAACTTATAGCCAGACCACAATTAAACAGTATAAAGATTACAAAATGGAAATTGGTTATAAATGTCCTATATTTGGATTTTCAAAAATAAAACCTGTTTGGAGTATCTTAGAATACTGCCAACATTCTTTTGATATGAAGGTTTGTCCTTTATCTTAACTGTAGAGTCCTCCTGGTGTGAGAGAAAAATATTCTTTCTTTTATATTAGGATGATAGTAGATAGTACTATTTAGTAGTGTTCATTTTACCAAGTACATTTCAAAATTTGCCAGCCCTAGGTTGGGCCCACCTTCTTAAGTTTTTAGTACTAGTCCATGAACTTCAAATGCTTAGAAACCTGAGATACAGTGCAGGTTGTACAGATTTCCATTTAGAGGCTATTGGTAAATTACCCTGCCTGCTTTGAAAAAAAATGTGTATGTGTACACACACACATATATGTATTAAAATATTTTAGTAACATATAAACCTACTTAGTGTGTAAAATAGGTTATACATACTAATCTAGATTACATATAATATGAACATATTAATAGAAATTATCTAAGAATATATATGTATAAATATTGATGATCCCTCAATAACTACTGTGGTTAAGGGCTCCATTCCCCATGTAGTTAAAAATCTGCATATAATTTAAATCAGCCTTCTCTATTTGCAGTTTCCTAACTGCAGATTGAAAATATTAAACCTGCAGATGTGAAACCCAAAAATATGAATGGCTTTGTATTTCCTAAAAAAAAAAAAATTAAAAAAAAATCCACATATAAAGTGGACCTGTGCAGTTCAAACCCATGTGTTCAAGGGTCAGTTGTGTGTGTATATACATTATCTTTCATTTTAAAAAGAACACATTTAAATAAAAACAAAAGATAGAAAAACGAAAGAGAAGGATCAAACAAGACACAAAACTAACAGAAAGCAAGATATAAAATGGCAATAGGGAACTCACAAGTGTCAATAATTACACTAAATGTAAACGGGTTAAACTCACCAATAAAAAGGCACAGAGTAGCAGAATGGATTAAAAAAGAAAATACAACTGTATGCTGCCTACAGGAAACTCATCTAAGTAACAAGGATAAAAACAAATTCAAAGTGAAAGGCTGGAAAACAATACTCCAAGCAAATAACATCCAAAAAAAAGCAGGTGTAGCAATACTCATATCGGATAATACTGACTACAAGACAGGAAAAGTACTCAGAGACAAAAATGGCCATTTCATAATGGCTAAGGGGACACTGAATCAAGAAGACATAACAATTCTTTTTTTTTTTTTTTTTTTTTAAATACATTTTTTTTTTTCTTCATTTTTCTGAAGCTGGAAACAGGGAGAGACAGTCAGACAGACTCCCGCATGCGCCCGACCGGGATCCACCCGGCACGCCCACCAGGGGCGGTGCTCTGCCCACCAGAGGGCGATGCTCTGCCCATCCTGGGCGTCACCATATTGAGACCAGAGCCACTCCAGCGCCTGAGGCAGAGGCCACAGAGCCATGCCCAGCGCCCGGGCCATCTTTGCTCCAATGGAGCCTTGGCTGCGGGAGGGGAAGAGAGAGAGACAGAGAGGAAAGCGCGGCGGAGGGGTGGAGAAGCAAATGGGCGCTTCTCCTATGTGCCCTGGCCGGGAATCGAACCCGGGTCCTCCGCACGCTAGGCCGACGACATAACAATTCTTAATATATATGCACCAAACCAAGGAGCACCAAAATATATAAGACAGCTATTTATTGATCTTAAAACAAAAACTGACAAAAATACAATCATACTTGGAGACCTCAATACACCGCTGACGGCTCTAGATCAGTCATCCAAACAGAGAATCAACAAAGACATAGTGGCCTTAAACAAAACATTACAGCACCTGGATATGATAGACATCTACAAGACATTTCATCCCAAAGTGACTGAGTATACATTTTTCTCCAGTGTACATGGATCATTCTCAAGAATTGACCGTATGTTGGGCCACAAAAACAACATCAGCAAATTCAGAAAAATCGAAGTTGTACCAAGCATATTTTCTGATCATAAAGCCTTGAAACTAGAATTCAACTGCAAAAAAGAGGAAAAAAAGCCCACAAAAATGTGGAAACTAAACAACATACTTTTAAAAAATGAATGGGTCAAAGAAGAAATAAGTGCAGAGATCAAAAGATATATACAGACTAATGAAAATGACAATACGACATATCAGAATCTATGGGATGCAGCAAAAGCAGTGATAAGAGGGAAGTTCATATCACTTCAGGCATATATGAACAAACAAGAGAGAGCCCAAGTGAAACACTTAACTTCACACCTTAAGGAACTAGAAAAAGAAGAACAAAGAAAACCCAAAACCAGCCGAAGAAAGGAGATAATAAAAATCAGAGCAGAAATAAATGAATTAGAGAACAGAAAAACTATAGAAAAAATTAATAGAACAAGGAGCCGGTTCTTTGAAAAGATCAACAAAATTGACAAACCCTTGGCAAGACTTACCAAGGAAAAAAGAGAAAGAACTCATATAAACAAAATCCAAAATGAAAGAGGAGAAATCACCACGGACACCGTAGATATACAAAGAATTATTGTAGATTACTATGAAAAACTTTATGCCACTAAATTCAACAACCTAGAAGAAATGGATAAATTCCTAGAACAATACAACCTTCCTAGACTGAGTCAAGAAGAAGCAGAAAGCCTAAACAGACCTATTAGTAGAGAAGAAATAGAAAAAACCATTAAAAACCTCCCCAAAAATAAAAGCCCAGGCCCTGACGGCTATACCAGCGACTTTTATCAAACATTCAAAGAAGACTTGGTTCCTATTCTACTCAAAGTCTTCCAAAAAATTGAAGAAGAAGCAATACTTCCAAACACATTTTATGAGGCCAACATAACCCTCATACCAAAACCAGGCAAGGATGGCACAAAAAAAGAAAACTACAGACCAATATCTCTAATGAATACAGATGCTAAAATACTAAACAAAATACTAGCAAATCGAATACAACAACATATTAAAAAAATAATACATCATGATCAAGTGGGATTCATCCCAGAATTTCAAGGATGGTTCAACATACGTAAAACGGTTAACGTAATACACCATATCAACAAAACAAAGAACAAAAACCACATGATCTTATCAATAGACGCAGAAAAGGCTTTTGATAAAATACAACACAATTTTATGTTTAAGACTCTTAACAAAATGGGTATAGAAGGAAAATATCTCAACATGATAAAGGCCATATATGATAAACCATCAGCTAACATCATATTAAATGGCACTAAACTGAAGGCTTTCCCCCTTAAATCAGGAACAAGACAGGGTTGTCCACTCTCTCCACTCTTATTTAATATGGTACTAGAGGTTCTAGCCAGAGCAATCAGACAAGACAAAGAAATAAAAGGCATCCATATCGGAAAAGAAGAAGTAAAGGTATCACTTTTTGCAGATGATATGATCCTATACATCCAAAACCCCAAAGAATCCACAAAAAGACTACTAGAAACAATAAGCCAATACAGTAAGGTCGCAGGATACAAAATTAACATACAGAAGTCAATAGCCTTTCTATATGCCAACAATGAAACAATTGAGAATGAACTCAAAAGAATAATTCCCTTCACGATTGCAACAAAAAAAATAAAATACTTAGGAATAAACATAACAAAGAATGTAAAGGACTTATATAATGAAAACTATAAACCATTGTTAAGGGAAATCGAAAAAGATATAATGAGATGGAAGAATATACCTTGTTCTTGGCTAGGAAGAATAAATATAATCAAGATGGCTATATTACCCAAAGCAATATACAAATTTAATGCAATTCCCATCAAACTTCCAATGACATTTTTTAAAGAAATAGCTCAAAAGATTATCAGATTTATATAGAACTATAAAAAACCCCGAATAGCCAAAGCAATCCTAAAGAAAAAGAATGAAGCTGGGGGCATTACAATACCTGACTTCAAACTCTATTATAGGGCCACGACAATCAAAACAGCATGATATTGGCAGAAAAATAGACACTCAGACCAATGGAACAGAATAGAAAGTCCAGAAATAAAACCACATATATATAGTCAAATAATTTTTGATAAAGGGGCCAACAACACACAATGGAGAAAAGAAAGCCTCTTCAATAAACGGTGCTGGGAAAACTGGAAAGCCACATGCAAAAGAATGAAACTGGACTACAGTCTCTCCCCCTGTACAAAAATTAACTCAAAATGGATCAAAGATCTAAACATAAGACCTGAAACAATTAAGTACATAGAAGAAGACATAGGTACTCAACTCATGAACCTGGGTTTTAAAGAGCATTTTATGAATTTGACTCCACAGGCAAGAGAAGTGAAGGCAAAAATTAATGAATGGGACTACATCAGACTAAGAAGTTTTTGCTCAGCAAGAGAAACTGATAACAAAATAAACAGAAAGCCAACTAAATGGGAAATGATATTTTCAAACAACAGCTCAGATAAGGGCCTAATATCCAAAATATACAAAGAACTCATAAAACTCAACAACAAACAAACAAACAATCCAATAAAAAAATGGGAAGAGGATATGAACAGACACTTCTCCCAGGAAGAAATACAAATTGCCAACAGATATATGAAAAGATACTCATCTTCTTTAGCTATTAGAGAAATGCAAATCAAAACTGCAATGAGATACCACCTCACACCTGTTCGATTAGCTATTATTAGCAAGACAGGTAATAGCAAATGTTGGAGAGGCTGTGGAGAAAAAGGAACCCTCATCCACTGTTGGTGGGAATGTAAAGTAGTACAACCATTATGGAAGAAAGTATGGTGGTTCCTCAAAAAACTGAAAATAGAACTACCTTATGACCCAGCAATCCCTCTACTGGGTATATACCCCAAAAACTCAGAAACATTGATACGTAAAGACACATGCAGCCCCATGTTTATTGCAGCACTGTTCACAGTGGCCAGGACATGGAAACAACCAAAAAGCCTGTCAATAGATGACTGGATAAAGAAGATGTGGCACATATGGAATACTACTCAGCCCTAAGAAATGATGACATCGGAACATTTACAGCAAAAAGGTGGGATCTTGATAACATGATACAAAGCGAAATAAGTAAATCAGAAAAAACCAGGAACTGCATTATTCCATACGTAGGTGGGACATAAAAGTGAAACTAAGAGACATTGATAAGAGAGTGGTGGTTATGGGGGGGAGGGGGGAAAGGGAGAGGGAAAGGGGGAGGGGCACAAAGAAAACTAGATAGAAGGTGACAGAGGACAATAATTGAACGACAAGATAACCTGGACTTGTTATCTTTAAATATATGTATCCTGATTTATTGATGTCACCCCATTAAAAAAATAAAATTATTTAAAAAAAAAAAAAAAGAACACATTTGACTTTATAAGTTTTATTTCCTAACATTTTAATTAAAATACTTTAAAGAAATAAACCACACAGAAATGTTAAAAAAAGTAATACAAAAGGATTATAGGCATACTATGGATGAGAATTCTTTTTATAAAAGATACACAATAGGGAAGAAAAATGAACAGTTTTTATATACTCTTTATACATTAATTTAATTTTAAACCATAGCACTAAAAGCTTTCCGAACATTGGCAAGAAAGGCTGAAAAATTTTTGGTCTTCCTTAAATTCTCCTGAAATTCTGCTAGGCATTCAAGATGAGGAGCACTATCTGACACTAGAAGAAAAAAGAAGACAATTTGAATGAGAATTTTTGTGAAAGAGAAGTTTTTCCAATTTAGATGCTTTCATCTGATTCAAAGAATTTAATTCTATTTAATTGAATTGATTTGAGCAGAGAATAATAGATACACTTGATTTTCATATCCTCACATTCTTTTGGACCTTTCCTCCGTTTACTCTCTAAATATTCAAGTCTATGTACTACAATCTTGCTTTAAATTAAACACATGGTAGTCAAGGGATTAGAGCTTAGTGATAAAGAACAGAGTACCATTTCCTATTATCTTTTGTATACATTTTAACTATTTTAACAGGTTTCTTTTAGATGTTAAGTTTTCTCTACAGAACTTTGGCCTGACTTCCTTCAAAATTTATAGTTATGGGAAAACAAATCTGAAGCCTCACAGATGTAAACGGAGGTCCTTAGAAAACGTGGTCCTATTCCAAAGTGGTATTTATAGGACCTACCAAACAAAGGATGCTCAGTCACAGATAACAGTATGGATCTCACATGCAGTTGAACCAGATGGTACATATTGGAGCAGCAAGTCTCCAGAGGTTGGTCAAAGGAAAGAAACAATCAGCGCTATCTACCATCAATCTTGTCCTTTGTTCAAGGGGAAGGGATTCAACCACATCAGATTTCCTGCTCTTTGGTAGAAACTGCTTAGGAAACAAGGCCCATGGCCAAAGCAGAGAAGGAATAGAAAAGACCATTTGGTTCAAAATTAATCTATAGATTCTATTTTAATATACTATCAAATACTATGACACTAAGTAGCAATAAGGATATCTAATTTGGATAAAAGTAAAAAGCTAGGGAAGAGGGTTTTTGTGAATTGCTTTTTAAAATTCAGCACTCATTAGATTAGAAGATATTTACCTAGAGAGAAAAAAGCCAATCATTTGTACATGAATTCGATTCATAAAATATAAATTCCATTAGAATAGGAACTGAGTTATCAGGGCACACTGGAGAGCCAACTAAATAGTTCACCTGTGTCCCCTATGAATGCTTTAATGAGAACACAGGTATAAAAAGCTGAGAACCATTTCCTGAATTCCAATAAATTACTTTAAAAGGGGAATGAGAAGAAGAAAAAAAACAGATAAACGTATTCCCACTATCTTTTTCTTTAGCGAGAGAGACAGAGGGACAGACAGGAACAGACAGGAAGGGAGAGAGAAGAGAAGCATCAACTAGTAGTTGTAGCACTTTAGTTGTTCACTGACTGCTTTCTCATATGTGCCTTGACTAGGGGGCTGCAGCCGAGCCAGCAACCCCTTGCTTAAGCCAGCGACCTTGGGCTCAAGCTAGCGATCATAGGGTCATGTCTACGATCTCATGCTCAAGCTTGATGAGCCCATGCTCAGGCCAGCAACCTCGGGGTTTCGACGTCAGCATCCCAGGTCATATCCACTGTGCCACCACCTGGTCAGGCTCCATTCTCTTTTTGTTCACACTATCACCAATCATATATACGCTGCAGAAATCAAAAACTATCTGAGGCTTTGGCCGGTTAGTTTTGTTGGTTAGAGCATCATCTTGAGATGCCAAGGTTACAGGTTTGGTCCCTGGTCAAGGCACATATAGGAGGCAACTAGTGAATGCACAACTAAGTGGAACAATGAATGGATACTTCAGTCCCTCCTTCTTTCTCCCTTCTTCTGTCTTTCTAAAAACAGTAAAAAATAATTAAATACAAATAAAATAAAATAAAACCTGACCTGCTGGAGAATCAGTAACTCAACTAAATTATTAATGTGTTGAATTTTCAGGATGGGATAATTCTGTAAATTAATTTTTGGGAAAAAATTATCATATTCTAACGATTTTAATTTGGGTGTGAAATCACCTACTTAGATAAATTATAATATTCACATTCAGGTAGTCATATCCTTTATAGCTTTGCTTTAAGTTCTCTAAGAGAATAATCTATATTTGCATATGAAATACAGTGACCTTGTTTTTTAGATTTTCTGTGGCACTGTGCCATCCTGAAGAGAAGTTACTTATCATGGTCTCAGCCTTTGGGAAATAACACCCCAAAAAACCAAGACCAGAAAAGAAAACAATGGCTTGTGAGAATATTGTTTTATTCATATTACCTTATATTCTGATTCAAATAACTTTTTGGGGTGCCCATCTTAAAAACCAGTGAGAGGGAAGAGGACATACCTTCATAGTCCCTTGCTTCATTGAGGTGCAGGCAAAACATAAATGGGCTATCAGGATGCTTTGGGTCAATATTAGTGAATATAAACTGAAGTTTGTCACCTGGGAAAAGAGGTTAAATTATTTAATATGAAAATAATTTATTATGCCAAAACTTGCGATGGAGACATGCTTCCCTACTGGTCTCTGATCAATACCTACACTAAGTATATATATACTACATTCACTTAGCCAATGTCTCCAAATGTATACTACAAATTAGTTTCAAAATGTGTTGTAGTTTAAATGACACCAAAAGCACAAATAACAGAAGAAAAATACACATTGGGTTTCATCAAAATTATGACTATATGCCGAGTCCTGTAAGTCTTTCTGGCAAATCACCAAACCTGACGGTGATATTGGGGACTCCTTACACAATAAGTAGTGCTGTAAACTGACACATATACAGGGGTCCTCGGGCTATGACACAGTTCTGTTTGTATAACCGTGATGGACCCTGAATTTTGGTGTAAGTCGAAACATACCTAGCCCAGTGGTTCTCAACCTGTGGGTCGCGACCCGGGCGGGGGTCGAACCACCAAAACACAGGGGTCGCCTAAAGCCATCGGAAAATACATATTTATTATACAATACATTTTTAAATAAAATATGTATTTCCGATGGCTTTAGGCGACCCCTGTGTTTTGGTGGTTCGACCCCCGCCGGGGTTGTGACCCACAGGTTGAGAACCGCTGCCCTAGCCTAAGTCACTTACCTATCCTAACAGTTATAAAATCATAATCTAAACATAAAATCACAACTAAGTCACAGAAAAAGGAGACATAAATATACTGTACTGCACATTGTACTATAGTAACAGAAAAAATGACAAGCAAAGCAACACAAACAGACCACTTGCGCTTTTCAGTCCAAAATGGCGTAAGTGTACCAGAGCACACCAACTCCATCATTCATACACTGCATTACTGTGTATTCTTCCGCTGAATGCAACCAACCAGTTTGCCCACGTATTCTGTAAGTACGATGCCAATGGCATAAGCCAAAATATTCACATCTCAGTATTTCAAAATTTTTATGGGAGTGTTGTAAACTAAAAACATTATATGTCAAGATTATAGTAACCCGAGGACCCTTGTTCATGTAATGGCCATTAAAATACTTACCATATATGCTTTAACCAGTCATTCATCTCTAAGAATTCCATAGAAATTATGCAAAAGAAATAGAGGAGTCTACATTCACTATAGTAATTTCAAAACTAAAAAATAGCCTGACCAGGCAGTGGCGCAGTGGATAGAGCGTCGGACTGGGATGCAGAGGACCCAGGTTCAAGACCCTGAGGTCACCAGCTTGAGCACGGGCTCATCTGGTTTGAGCAAAATGCTCACCAGGCAAGGGGTTACTCGGTCTGCTGTAGACCCATGGTCAAGGCACATATGAGAAAGCAATCAATGAACAACTAAAGTGCCATAACAAAAAAAACTTGATGATTGATGCTTCTCATCTCTCTTTGTTCCTGTATGTCTGGTCCCTATTTATCCCTCTCTCTGACTCTGTCTCTGTAAAAAATAAAAACAAAACAAAAAAACCCCAAAACAGGCCCTGGCCAGTTGGCTCAGTGGTAGAGTGTTGGCCTGGCGTGCATGAGTCCCGGGTTCGATTCCCAGCCAGGGCACACAGGAGAAGCGCCCAGCTGCTTCTCCACCCCTCCCCCTCTCCTTCCTCTCTGTCTCTCTCTTCCCCTCCCACAGCCAAGGCTCCATTGGAGCAAAGTTGGCCCGGGCGCTGAGGATGGCTCTGTGGCCTCTGCCTCAGGCGCTAGAATGGCTCTGATTGCGGCAGAGCAACGCCCCAGATGGGCAGAACATTGCCCCCTGGTGGGCATGCGGGAGTCTGTCTGCCTTCCCGTTTCCAACTTCAGAAAAATACAAAAAAACAAAAAACAAAAAAAAACCCAAAACAAAACAAAAAAAACCAGGCAGAACCCAAAAGGTAAGTTAGAGGCAATACATGTGTTAATGATACATTAATGGAACATATTATTACACCATTTTAAATTACATACCATTATGAAGGCTATAACAATTAAAGAAATGTGAGTCATGTAATATCAGTATGAACAAAGAACAAAAATTATTTGCCTATTGCCAACCACGCCAAAATTACATTTATTAAAATGCTGAATGATCCGCCTGACCAGGTGGTGGCACAGTGGATAGAGCGTCGGACTGGGATACGGAAGGACCCAGGTTCAAGACCCCGAGGTCGCCAGCTTGAGCGCGGGCTCATCTGGCTTGAGCAAAGAGCTCACCAGCTTGGACCCAAGGTCACTGGCTCCAGCGGGGGGTTACTCGGTCTGCTGAAGGCCCATGGTCAAGGCACATGTGAGAAAGCAATCAATGAACAACTAAGAAGTCGCAAGGCGCAACGAGAAACTGATGATTGATGCTTCTCATCTCTCTCCGTTCCTGTCTGTCTGTCCCTGTCTATCTCTGCCTGTGTAAAAAAAAAAATAAATAAATAAAATAAAATAAAATAAAATGCTGAATGATAAATAAGACCTTGGTAATTATGTTTTGGTGATAAAAATTGTTTTTTTCCTATTTTTAAAAAAAGTTAATAATGTAGTCATTATTTTACTTGAAAACATGAAATATTTTTACTTTGAAAAAAAATTAATTCTCTACTTAAAAAAGGACACCTTCTAATTTCCTATGTTTTATTTACATTAATATACTTACCATAAATTTTTCGAATTTCTAGTCCAAGTCGATCTTTATACAAGTCTACAGATTTCTGCAGCCTTTCCAACCTCTCTTCACTAGTTCTTTTAGCGCTGGAAATAGCTATGATTAAAAAAGCATACACATTATCAAATATTTTAAATAACACTACTAATTTATTTTTTAAAAAATTGAGGCCCTGGCCAGTTGGCTGGGTGGTAGAGCGTCAGCCTGGCGTGTGGAAGTCCCGGGTTCGATTCCCGGCCAGGGCACACAGTAGAGGCACCCATCTGCTTCTCCACCCCTCCCCCTCTCCTTCCTCTCTGTCTTTCTCTTCCCCTCCCACAGCCGAGGCTCCATTGGAGCAAAAGATGGCCCGGGCGCTGGGGATGGCTCCTTGGCCTCTGCCTCAGGCGCTAGAGTGGCTCTGGTTGTGACAGAGCGCCGTCCTGGATGGGCAAAGCATCGCCCCCTGGTGGGCGTGCCGGGTGGATCCCGGTCGGGCGCATGCGGGAGTCTGTCTGACTGCCTCCCCGTTTCCAGCTTCAGAAAAATACAAAAAAAAAAAAAAAAAAAATTGAAAACTATAAAAATGCCAGACAAATGAATCTGCTTACATTTATTCAGTTTCTATCTCTACTAATTAGCTAAAAAACGGCTTCAGTTCATTCAAGATGAAAGAAAACTGAGAGAACACGTACAGGGAGTGAAGGCAATATTGTATCCTATTTCATCACTTAGTAGCATGAAGAAAAAGGCTAAGGTTTGCATGGCTGGCAGAGATAGACTTCTTTACAGTTTTGCCTTTTCTGGTTAGCCAAGAAATTGTTTCATTGGAAAAATATTCCATTCTTTTAAACATAACTATTTCTCACAAAAAGACAGCCTTATTGCATACTAGTTTAGAATTATTTTTAAAGTCAACATATTGTTTCCTAAATAATGCATAGCAGATGAGAAAAATAATAGAGAGTGACAGACAAATTCTATAAGAAAAAGCATTAACAAAACAAACTTTGCTATTTTCAAGATATTTGAGAATCAATTACGTACTTAGTTTGAGGGCAAACAAGACTCTTTCCTAAAGAAAGCACTCATTCATGTATGAAAATTCTTTAGACAAAGAGGCTTTCCAGAATAAAGAGGGTGATGTGTGATCAATAAATTTGTTACTTAAGTTACAGGATGGCTTCTCCCAAGCAAATCTTATTTAGTGGCACTGTCTCCCATTATACTTAATTAAACTCCCATATCAATTTCATTATTACTCTGGCTATAATAAAATCAAAAGGACCTTTAAGTAAAACCCACTCAGCTGCCTTCACAGACACCTTACCGAGATGAGTGGCTAGCTATGCCTCTAAAAGATAATACCTATTTTTGACAAGCTGGAGAGACGACAAGATATAATTGTGAAAATATGAATACAACCGAAAACTTACTTTCCTTCTTCCTAGCATATTCTTCCTTAAGATCCTGGATAGTTGCAGTCAGTACTTCCAAATCCTGCTTTTTGCCATTTACTTCAACAATCAGTTTTAACAAGCTTTCTCTTTTTTCTTGGATGAGCTTACTCTGCTTACAGATCTCTATAACAATTACAAAGTATTAGCTAGAATATATATGCTTTGTTTTCCAACATGTACCTAAGACCAAAATACTGACTTTCATAAGATTAATACAGCATGCTTTAATTTATAAGTATTTCCTAATGATTAAAAAATTACAAAATAGGCCCTGGCCAGTTGGCTCAGCGGTAGAGCGTCGGCCTGGCATGCGGGGGACCGGGGTTCGATTCCCGGCCAGGGCACATAGGAGAAGCGCCCATTTGCTTCTCCACCCCCATCCCCTCCTTCCTCTCTGTCTCTCTCTTCCCCTCCCGCAGCCAAGGCTCCATTGGAGCAAGGATGGCCCGGGCGCTGGGGATGGCTCCTTGGCCTCTGCCCCAGGCGCTAGAGTGGCTCTGGTCACAGCAGAGCGACGCCCCGGAGGGGCAGAGCATCGCCCCCTGGTGGGCAGAGCGTAGCCCCTGGTGGGCGTGCCGGGTGGATCCCGGTCGGGCGCATGCGGGAGTCTGTCTGACTGTCTCTCCCCGTTTCCAGCTTCAGAAAAATATAAAAAAAATACAAAAAAAAAATTTACAAAATGAGCAAAAAGAAAAAACTCGTAATCTAGTCTTCCCTATTTGTCTGTGAAAATAGAAATAAAAAGACAAAAGTGCTTTTTTAAAAAAACAGTAACAAATTAATCCAAGAATTAATAGATCAGATGATCATGACCCTTGCAGCTCTCCCTCTTCAAATAGATACAGAAATAAAACCCACCAACCAATAAAGACAATCAAAACAGGGACAGAATACATACAAAAGGATACCATTTAAATAACATTCGAAATCACAACACTAAAGAATATATGGATAGGTTAGTTCTGGAAGATGGGAAAAGAGGAAGGTATAACATGGGACATTCTATTTATTAAGCTGGGTTATAGATACATAAATGTTAATTATTTTGATGTGTATGTATAAACACATACATACAGAATACATTGTTTTACTTGTATGAGGGATTTTATAAAGATGTTTAATCTAAATAAAACTTTGATCTACAGATTGTCACATACGATTTTGATATTCTAGATACATCTGAACCATTCGTTCTTCTTCCTTTAATTTTACAGACAGCTTTTCTGAAAGAGAAATTAGCATTGATGGTTTAGTTCAGCTGGATTAACACTAAAAAGCAAAGAACATAAACAGCACGTACAAGGTAATCGTAGGTACCTGCAAATGCTTTATTGATGTCCTTGTAGGAATCTCTTAGTCCCGCCATCTGACAGGAGGTATCACTGACATTGCTTTTGAATTTATTCCAAAATTCATTTATGTTTTTATCTAACAGTGCCAATTCATCCTCTATCATTTTGTAAGACAATGCTACAAAACAAACAGAACACACGCTGTATTTTTTCAGTTACTTTAGTCATATCAGGCACACATTCCAATCAACTATGTTTTGGCAGTTTGAGCTTGGTTAGAAATGGTTAGCAACATACTTTTAACTATACATATTCCAGGGCAGATCGAGCTACCAGGATTTAACTATGGGTAAGGTGCACCAAGATTCAAGAGACCTTTAACCTCCTAGAAATTCATTGGTAGCCTAACTGCACAGGACACTTACATGCTCTATGACCCTGGGAAAATGACTCCGACTACGTCGTCTCAAAAATAAAACTGGTGACATCTAAGGCACTCCCAACTCTGACACCTGCAATTCCAGCCTGAATCCCCGGGTCCCAGGTGGCCGGCCCCCTGCCCCCCGGCCCTAGGGTAGGACCCCACACACCTACCCGCCGCTTCCTCGCACCCCAGGTCAGTTAAGGCCGCAATAAAATGAGACGGGGGCCGGGGGGGAGTAGTCCAGGTGGAAGAAGCCAGTGAGGGTGGTCCCGGACCTGGACAAGTCAGCCGCCGCTCCGGGCCTGTGTCCTCCACTGTAGAAGGATGTTCGGTGAGATTCCGGGCCCCCCAGTTCTCCGCACCGCTAAGCCGCTCAAGGGCCTGAAATCTCCCCAGGGAGCCCAGCCCTCCCGTCCGCCTGGCCGCCAGCCCCCGCCCCCGCCAGGCCCAGACTCACAACCGGGCGTGCGTTCCCAAAGACGGCCACTGAAAACACACACCGCCCCTAAATCCACTTCCCTCTGGCGCGACAGGCGGGTTGGGAGCCCAGCTTAGCTCCCACGTCTCCCACCTGCTCCGGGCAGCCTGGCACCCGCCGCCTTCCACGCACAAGGCCCGGGCTGCCTGCACCTAACCGCCGGGCTGCAGACCCACCGCCCTCAGCCCCGCCTGCTTCCCTATTTCAAACCTTCCGCGCCTTCCGCCTCCCGACTTCGAGCGCCCACTCGCTTTCTGATTGGCTGGTAGCATAGGTTTTTTTTCATAAGAAGAGATTAGTGGTGGTAGCTCTTCCGGATTCTCGCTGAAAAGATGGGGGAAAGGGCATTCTGGGATTTGTAGTTTTTTTTGTTTGTTTTTTGTGAGACAGCTGTGCTCTCAGGTTGACGTATTAATAGTTCTTGGAGGTCTCACTTCGGGATTGGCCAATAATCGGTTTCTAATAAAGGTTTCTGCAACAAGTATAAGTATTGGACTTTAATTATATTCTGTTACCAAATATAGACCGTCTTCTCTGATACTACCCATAGCTTAAATAAAGCTAATTAAAAATAGTAAAGCTAATGAAAATACTATTGTTTAACTGGTCTCATCTTTTAATAACTCTTCTTTGGGAAGTGGCTGGAATATTACTGTTTATTTTCTTCTAATAGTAACACTTTCAGAATTTTCTGATTCTGTGTTTTGACCATGTGAATTAAAACTGAAACATTAAAGGTCCGTACCTAGTATAGGTAGTTCCTGCCACAGTAGACAACAGTCCAAAACTTTTTATAGCCAAAATTCTTGGTACCTGCCCTCTATTATTGCTGTTTTGCAGATAAAAGTAAAAGGGAAAGGAGAAGTCAGAGGTAATTAAAAGTGTCTAACACAGATGTTTGAAAGAATGAGGGTACTACTAGCAGAGCTGAAACTGTTCTCAGGGTAGGTATGTTGGGGGAAGGGTACTGAGGAAAGGCAGAGACATGATGCATTATGATTTTAATATGTTGAATTTTATTTTATTTTATTTTTTTTACAGAGACAGAGAGTCAGAGAGAGGGATAGACAGGGACAGAAAGACAGGAATGGAGAGATGAGAAGCATCAATCATTAGTTTTTCGTTGCGTGTTGCAACATCTTAGCTGTTCATTGATTGCTTTCTCATATGTGCCTGACCGCGGGCCTTCAGCAGACCGAGTAACCCCTTGCTCGAGCCAGCGACCTTGGGCTCAAGCCAGTGAGCTTTTTGCTCAAGCCAGATGAGCCTCCACTCAAGTTGGAGACCTCAGGGTCTCGAACCTGGGTCTTCTGCATCCCAGTCCGATGCTCTATCCACTGTGCCACCGCCTGGTCAGGCTATTTTTATTTTTTTAATTTATTGATTGATTTTAGAGAGAGAGAGAAGAAGGGATAGAGGAAGAGAGAGAGACAAGACAGAGAGACAGAAACATTGATCTGTTCCTGTGTGTGCCTTGACCAAGATGGAACCTACAACCTTTGCATATCTGAGCAATGCTCTAACCAACTGAGCTATCTGGCTATGGCAATATACTGAGTTTTAGAGAATATTGTTGGAGATATTAACCAAATGTTATGTCCTTTAGGCAATTTATTTCTCTAATAAATTACACAGTGGCTAACTGCTCCAACTCTGTTATAAGACTGCCTGGGTTTGATATCCAGACTCTATGATTTACTAAGTGTGACTATAGGCAAGAGTCTTGGTCTCTTGGACCTCAGTTTCCTACTCTGTAAAGTGATGGTAGTAATAATAATAATAATAATTATAATATCTTCTGTACATACCCAATCTGAAGACTAAAAATAATAATAAATACAAATATTTTAGACTAGGTCTCTACATGTACTCAAAATGGTTTCATGTTTTTTGTTTGTTTGTTTTTGACAGAGACAGAGAAAGTCAGAGAGAGGGACAGATAGGGACAGACAGACAGAAGGGAGAGAGATGAGAAGCATCAATTCTTTGTTGTGGCATCTCAGTTGTTCATTGATTGCTTTCTCGTATGTGCCTTGACCAGGGGCTCCAGCAGAGTGAGTGACACCTTGCTCAGGCCAGAGACCTTGGGCTCAAGCGAGGACCTTGAACTTCAAGCCAGCGACCTTTGGGCTCAAGCCAGCAACCATGGGGTCATGTCTATGATCCCACACTCAAGACAGCAACCCCGTGCTCAAGCAGGAGACCTCAGGGTTTCTAACCCGAGTTCTCCACGTACCAGTCCGATGTTCTATCCACTGTGCCACTGCCTGGTCAGGTGGTTTCATGTTTTTATGATTTATACTCTACCTACTGTCTATGCAATAGGTTATCACATTAAAACATATATAAATATGACTTTAAATAGAACAAAATCTAAGTTAACAAAGAAATAGAGAAATTGCTGCAACTGAACACTAACTTTAGCTCAGGCAATGCATATATATAGATCGCATTACAAGAGAATTACACAATTTGTGGAATCCTATTTTTTTTTATTTTTTAGGCACACTCTTAGGTAAGAGGTGCTTTTTTTTATTATTCATTTTAGAGAGGATAGGGAGAGACAGAGACAGAGAGAGAGAGAGGAGAGACAGAGAGAGAGAAGGCGGGGAGGAGCTGGAAGCATCAACTACCATATGTGCCTTGACCAGGCAAGCCCAGGGTTTTGAACCGGCGACCTCAGCATTTCCAGGTTGACCGCTTTATTCACTGCGCCACCAGAGGTCAGGCGGGAAACACTGTTTTAAGGAAACATGTATTGTGCCATGTCTGAATAGGTACAGAATACAGGCATACCTTGGAGATATTACAGGTTCTGTTCCAGACCACCACAGTAAAGCAAATATCACAGTAAAACATGTCTCAAATTTTTGGTTTCCCAGTGCATATAAAAATTAGGTTTAAACTGTTCTGTAGTATATTAAGAATGCAATAGCATAATGTTTAAAAATACAATTTACATACCTTAATTAAAAACACTTTATTATTATTTTTTTTATTTTTTTATTTTTTCTTTTTATATTTTTCTGAAGCTGGAAACGGGGAGAGACAGTCAGACAGACTCCCGCATGCGCCCGACTGGGATCCACCCGGCATGCCCACCAGGGGGCGATGCTCTGCTCACCAGGGGGTGATGCTCTGCCCCTCCGGGGCATCGCTCTGTCGCGACCAGAGCCACTCTAGTGCCTGGAGCAGAGGCCAAGGAGCCAGCCCCAGCGCCCGGGCCATCCTTGCTCCAGTGGAGCCTCGCTGCGGGAGGGGAAGAGAGAGACAGAGAGGAAGGAGAGGAGGAGGGGTGGAGAAGCAGATGGGCACTTCTCCTTTGTGCCCTGGCCGGGAATCGAACCCCGGACTCCCGCACGCCAGGCCGACACTCTACCACTGAGCCAACCGGCCAGGGCCAAAACACTTTATTATTAAATGAGCCTTCAGCAAGTTGAAATCTTTTTGCTGGTGGACAGTCTTACCTTCAATTTATTAAAACAAACAAAACACTGTCTGTGAAGCACAATCAAGTGTAGAACAATAAAACAAGGTATGTCTGTACATCCCTTCCAACCAATTCAAGTTGAATTAATTAATCAGTTAGGTGTGGTTATTCAATATTATTCATTTAATGATTTGTCAATGTCTCACAAATATAAATAACAACTTCAGCTTCAGCATAATGGATACTGAAATTTTAACAATAGTCAGAAAACAGTTTCAGTAATTTCCTTAAGCAATTACTAGTTCAAGGTCACAAATTATTTCCTCAGCTTGGAATAATGCTTGGATTATCTTTCTAATGCATTCCTTATGTAATCAGACAGAACCTGACTGATCCATGAGCAAAATGGAAAATAAAAAGAGCTCATTAGCAAGGTTTTGAGACATTCACGACTGCCACAAGGTTGCCAACAATGTCTCTTAGACAAAGGTGAACATCTTGTAGCTGACTAATTTTTCTGCCTTCTTTTTGTTTTGTTTTCTTTGTTTTTTGTTGTTTAAATTTTTTTAAATTTTATTTAGAAAATTAAATTTAATGGAGTGACATTGATAAGTAAGAGTACATAGGTTTCAGGTAAACATTTTTATAGCATTTGAACTGTTGATTATGTTATATACCCATCACCCAAAGTCAAATCATTTTCTGTCACCATATATTTGTCCCTTCTGCCCTCTTTAGCGAACTATTTTTGTTAAGTTGACTCCAACTATGAATGGGAAGAAAGAGCCAGATAATCCTCACATGAGCAAATGCATTTTAATATAGATATATCGTAATGATTTTGTTTCTCTGAAGAACCCCGACTAATACATATGCACATACCCACATTTTCTTTATCCACTCATTTATTGATAGACATTTAGGTTACTTTCACCTTTTAGTTATTGTAAATAATGCTGCTATGAACATGGGTGTACAAATAAAGAATATTGTTTTTATTATAATTAAATTGTGGTCTAATTGTTGTAGACAGAATAGTTGATGCTACTAAGCTAAAGTACTTACATGAATATGAAGTTTTATGCTGCTGTTTCTCTACCATTCCGTTCCCTCCTTCCTCTTCTCTTTCCTAATCCTTACATTTAGTAGCTTCCCAAAGTCCTTGATTCTCTTTTCCCATTAACTTATTTCCCAGAACAATCTCATCCCAACTCACATAGATGTCTGGTTTTCTGCATTCAAATCACATAGTTCCTGCTATTTGCTGGATTTCCCACTAGCAATATTTCAAATAAAGTTTGCCATTTCTGGTTAAATATCCTCTTTTTTTTCAATGGCACTGGTGTTCTCCCAGTCTTCAAGTTTAGAATCTTGAATTCTTCCATGACTCTTTCATAGTTAACTGGTTGCCAACACCCACAGTTTCATCTCTATGTCCCCTTCCCCATAGTCCCCCCCCCCATTTTTAGCTTCTAGATCTCTATTCAGGCCTTTATCACCTGGTTCTTACCTGCAGACTCTTGCCCTCCCAATCTGTTTTGCCTACCATTGCCTCAATATTTACAAAGTGCATTTTTGTCATATTAGTTCCCTGTTTGAAACATTTTCAGTGTTTCTTTGTTGTCTTAAATATATAACTCATATTTCTTAGTGGCAGTCAAGTGAAATCTTTGAATGTCTCAATTTACTCTTTTACTCTAATTGTTCGATTGTTTACTTTATATTGTTTATATTTTAACAGAAATAAACAGGTAGCCCTGCACTAGTTTAGTTCTTTGATTTTGTTCATATAGTTCCTTTTTAAGTATTACAAAGAATT
The DNA here is from genome assembly GCF_036850995.1 of Saccopteryx leptura. Lineage (NCBI taxonomy): Eukaryota > Metazoa > Chordata > Mammalia > Chiroptera > Emballonuridae > Saccopteryx > Saccopteryx leptura. The sequence goes on from NC_089509.1 coordinate 54,940,052, forward strand.
TTTAGCATACACAAAAGCAAATAGAATATCATAACAAACTTGTCACTCACCCATCACCAGGTCCCAGTTACCATCAAACACTGGCCAATCTGCTCTATCCCCATCCATCTACTTCCCTAGGCAACATGTCGTAGTACCTATAAATATCTCAATATGCCTTTCTAAAAGATAAAAACTCAAACATCACCATGATATCATTATTACACTTAAAACGTTAACATTAATTAACATATCACATTAAAAACTGTTTAAAATGCAATTTGTGACATTTATGAGACAATTGTAAATTTCAATGATTTTTTAAAATTTTCAATTTTCTCGTTAATTTAAAAAATGAGGATTTCTCTTACAATTGTAAATGCAATATTTTAACTTGGATGTCGTTTTCCATTTTATTCTGCAGCTTTGGATTTCTAGATTCTACCCATCTATCAAGGCCAAGTTACTTGCCATGTCCTCCACAAATGGTTCCCTAATCTCATAAACTGCAAGTTATATCTGCCTTTCCTCTTGTCTACTTAACTCTGTCTGTCAGCCCCTAAGGGCACAGTGGTTTGTTATTTATGTAAACATCATATCTTCCTTACGACACCACTAACTCTTTGAGGTATGAGCTATCCCTGTCCTGCCCAGTGTGAGAATCAATGTCTTGCACGGGTGCTCCTCAAAAGTGAGGTTCCTCACTCAACAGCATTACCTTCATTTAGGACCTTGTTCGAAGGGCAACTTCTCAGACTGCTCTCCATTCCTACTAAGTTAAAAACTCGGGAGGTGGGTCCCAGTCATCAGCGTTTTAACAGGCCCTCCAGGTGACTCTGATGCACGCTAAACTTTCAGAAACTGTTTTACACATACTAGGTATCCTTTAAGCCAGAGGTCAGGAAACTTTTTGACTGAGAGAGCCATGAACACCATCTATTTTAAAATGTAATTCCAGGAGAGCCATACAATGACCCATGTACCTTATGCATTATCCAATAAAAATTTGGTGTTGTCCCGGAGGACAGCTGTGATTGGCTCCAGCCACTCGCAACTATGAACATGAGTGGTAGGAAATGAATGGATTGTAATACATGAAAATGTTTTATATTTTTAACATTATTATTTTTTTTGTATTAAAGATTTGTCTGCAAGCCAGATACAGCCATCAAAAGAGCCACACCTGGCTCACGAGCCATAGGTTCTCGACCCCTGCTTTAAGCCATCCATAAAATATGAACCCAGTTATAAAATATCTTAACTCTACTGTGAGAAAAATTAATGATACTGGTCAGTGGGCAACTCTGTTGAGTTCTTTGGTGATAAAAGAAAACGTTTATGACATTTCCAGAGAAGAACATATTATGAGACTAATGGAGGGGGTACTGGAACAGCTGTAATGGGGTCACTTATAATATTGTCATTATGGAATGCCAATATTCCTGGGATGCTAGCCAGAATGGAGGTAATTTTCTCTGAAAGTTCCTAGGGTTCCAACATGGTCTGAAATAAATCCATTTTACATTGCAAGGTGACACTGGAAAGATCTCAAATACAATTTATTATTGTAGACAAGGCAGAAAAGCTTGTGGTAAAAGGACGATGATCATGAACAGAGACTTTAAAGGTCAATGCCTCAAATACTTTTGTCTGCTGCCACTGTACCAATGACACATGCTAAAGTCAAATACTCTGAATGATCTTGAGTTATAGTGAGCGCTATAACTCAGAGATGAATGGTTCTTCTTATGATAGGAATAAATTTTATGGTTATGGAATATTTAGTGTAATAAAAATATTGAACAAATTCTAGCTTCTGTCTTACAGATTGCAATTTAAATAAAAAATGTAGGATTTTCTGCAAATGAAAACATCAGGAAAATCTAAATGAATCAAAATAAGAAAGTTCTGGAAAGAACTGTATTATTCAACTATTGAAATGAACTATAAACAAAAATTTTAAGACTGGTTATAGTATTAAAATATATTTAAAAAGAAGAAAGTCATTGAGATAAGCAAATTATGCTGAGGAGATTAAAGTATTAAAGATAATTCTGAAGAAACAAAAAAATGAACCAAAGAAATGAAGGAATCCTGGACGTAGGCACCATGGACAGTGAATGGATTTCTGCGAACTTTATTTGTTTTTTTTTTGTTTGTTTTATTTATTTATTTATTTATTTTTTCATTTTTCTGAAGCTGGAAACAGGGAGAGACAGTCAGACAGACTCCCGCATGCGCCCGACCGGGATCCACCTGGCACGCCCACCATGGGGCGACGCTCTGCCCACCAGGGGGCGATGCTCTGCCCATCCTGGGCGTCGCCTTGTTGCGACCAGAGCCACTCTAGTGCCTGGGGCAGAGGCCAAAGAGCCATCCCCAGCGCCCGGGCCATCTTTGCTCCAATGGAGCCTTGGCTGCGGGAGGGGAAGAGAGAGACAGAGAGGAAAGCGCGGCGGAGGGGTGGAGAGGCAAATGGGCGCTTCTCCTGTGTGCCCTGGCCGGGAATCGAGCCCGGGTCCTCCGCACGCTAGGCCGACGCTCTACCGCTGAGCCAACCGGCCAGGGCGGATTTCTGCGAACTTTATGTTAGTTGTTCGGGTCAGGGATTTCACTGAGAATCTTGTGAAAGCTGTGGCCTTCTTCCAAGAAATATACACATATACTAGCATTCTGCATACAACTTCGGGAAGTTCAAAGACTTCTAAATAAGTCAAATTCAGATTATGAACTCCTGGCCAAGTGACTGAAGAGTTTTGGCTAATGCGAAGTCCACAGCACCCTCTTTTAAAGATTTTTACTCAAAAGTCTTTTACTGACGCAGCAGAGAACAGAACATGAAAGAATCAAACGCAGACTTCTATGAGAGCAGGAAGAAAAGATGCTGATTCTGAAGGAATGGTGGCTGGCTATGTGGTTTTCTTTAACACTTGCATGATGTGGAGGACATCTGGCTTGATTCTGAGAGGCAATGGTGAACAAGTCAGTTTAGGCTTTGTTCTCTTGGAGCTGTCTTTGCTCTCAGGTTACAGAGGAAGGCTGAGGTTTTTGACTAACTCAAAACCTTAGGTTAATAAGTATTTAGTGTGATTACTTGGAGAGATGCTGGAGAAATCATGGAAACATGGCTTTGCTTTACCATTTGGTGAACTGACTTGGGTGAGACTCTGAACTCTAATAGCCTGACCTTGAAAGAAGGAGGCTGCATTGGAGAGAAGGGAGTGGGGAGAAAAAGGAAGAATAAGAGAAAAAGGGAGAGTAAAAAGAAGAGGCAGAGATGTCAGAGAGTAAAGGAGAAGCAACAGAAGAATGGTATATAAGTCTGAAATTTTATCACTCTGCCCTACTTACACTCTGATTAAGAATCTCATCATTGAAGGTCATCTCCACTTTTTTTTTTTTTACAGGGACAGAGAGAGAGTCAGAGAGAGTCAGAGAGAGAGGGATAGATAGGGTCAGACAGACAGAAACGGAGAGAGATGAAAAGCATCAATCATCAGTTTTTTGTTGCGACACCTTAGTTGTTCATTGATTGCTTTCTCATATGTGCCTTGACCATGGGGCTACAGCAGACCGAGCAACCGCTTGCTTGAGCCAGCGACCTTTGGGTCCAAGCTGGTGAGCTTTTTGCTCAAGCCAGATGAGCCCGTGCTCAAGCTGGCGACATCGGGGTCTCGAACCTGGGTCCTCCGCATCCCAGTCTGATGCTTTATCCACTGAGCCACCGCCTAGTCAGGCCTCATCTCCACTTTTATAAACTATTTGGCAAAAGAAGAATAACTAATATTAATTATAAGTAATATTTTTGAGTGTTTACCAGAGAAGTTAGATTAAAGATAAGAATGAAAAGAAGATTCTAAAAGGAGGAATAAAAGAACATACCAAGCATCCATGGGAAAGAGTGAATACAGTAGTATAGATCTCAAATAAAGTAATTAATGAAACAATGCCTTAGGGTAGAAAGTGAGAAAGTAGTATAAGGAAGGATCAGCAGGATGCACAGGAATATGACGTCTTGCACCAAAGGAGAGATAAATTAAGATGGAGCTTCTAAAATTTGATGTGCATGAGAACCACTTAAGAAACTTACCAAAATGCATATTTCTGGACCATTTTTCAGAAGATTCTGATTCTGTGACCTGGAGTGGGCCTGGGAATCTGCATGCAAGTGGTCCATAGACCACACAATGAGAAAGATAACCTCAAAAGGAGGAGGAGGGGAGAGGTAGATCTACCCATTTTCGGCTTTTGATCTTTGTAGCTTAGATATGGCTTTGCTCTATGTCATTTGCTGAACTGATTTGAGGAAGACTTTGAACTCTAACAACCTTGATTTTAAAGTGATTCAACTTATCAGGCAGGCTCTGTATTGTAGAAAAAAACTTCACTCAAAGATTACGTATTTTGCCCTGGCCGGTTGGCTCAGCGGTAGAGCGTCGGCCTGGCGTGCAGGAGTCCTGGGTTCGATTCCCAGCCAGGGCACACAGGAGAAGCGCCCATCTGCTTCTCCACCCCTTCCTCTCTCCTTCTTCTCTGTCTCTCTCTTCCCCTCCCGCAGCCGAGGGAGGCTCCATTGAAGCAAAGATGGCCCGGGTGCTGGGGATGGCTCTGTGGCCTCTGCCTCAGGCGCTAGAATGGCTCTGGATGCAACAGAGCGACGCCCCAGAGGGGCAGAACATCGTCCCCTGGTGGGCATGCCGGGTGGATCCCGGTCGGGCGTATGCGGGAGTCTGTCTGACTGCCTTCCCGTTTCCAACTTCAGAAAAATGAAAAAAAAAAAAAAAAAGATTACGTATTTTAGTATCCAAAAGAACCAGCCTCCTGCATCTATCTCCCTCTTGCTGTGACTCACACAGAATAAGTACTGGTAAGCATCCCCACCCCAAACAGCTCTGGTGACAGACTACAGACTGATGAGGACTAAGAAAAGACTTATAAAGAGATTTCTCATAAGAACAAAATCATAAAACACTTACATGTGCTGAAAAAGCTGGAAGTGAACAGTTCACAAGTAAGATGGGTCAAGTAAGCATTATTTTCATTTTTACTATTTATCTCATTTTAAAATTTTTGTATAAGTTGTTGTTTAAATGTAATTTAATTTATAATTATTTAAAATACTTGATTTCAAAGTCAAATCAAAAAAATAAAAATATTTAAAGAAGCCTAGCTTTTCCCATTCCCTGTGGGAAAATGCATTGAGTTTAGACTAACTGAACGACAAATGTTTGTTTTTTCTCTTTAAACACAGATTATCATTTTCTTTTGTAAATATAGCGCTCCCATCAAGTTTTGTTCAATAATTCATTCAATCAAGAAATATTTGCTTGGCTCAGTGGTAGAGCGTCCGCCTGGTGTGCAGAAGCCCGGGTTCGATTCCCGGCCAGGGCACACAGGAGAAGTGCCCATTTGCTTCTCCACCCCTCCCCCTCTCCTTCCTCTCTGTCTCTCTCTTCCTCTCCCGCAGCCAAGGCTCCATTGGAGCAAAAATGGCCCGGGCGCTGGGGATGGCTCCTTGGCCTCTGCCCCAGGCGCTGGAGTGGCTCTGGTTGTGACAGAGCGACGCCTCGGAGGGGCAGAGCATCGCCCCCTGGTGGGCAGAGCGTCGCCCCCTAGTGGGCGTGCCGGGGGGTGGATCCCGGTCGGGCGCATGCGGGAGTCTGTCTGACTGTCTCTCCCCGTTTCCAGCTTCAGAAAAATAAAAAAATTAAAAAGAAAAAGAAATATTTGCAATGGGCCTAGGGGAAGTCTTAAGTTTTATGTAGTCTAAAGCTTCTTTATTATCAGATCCCTTCTTTAATAAATAGAATATCAAATTATTAGTGCTCTACGACTCCCAGCAGCTCCCAGGGATAGCCTGCCAAGCCAAGAGCCCACTCAAACTTCACTAGCTTCATGGGGAATCAACCCCTGCATGGGCCTGTGCTAAGGACTATGCTAGAGCTGATACCTCAAGCAAATGTGATTCCTAAATTCATGGAACTTGTACTGTGGTACAGAAAAGAGAGATTAAACACATACACTAAAAACAAAACAAAACAAACAAACAAAAAACAATTATAAATTATAATTAAATCCATATTACAGGCTGGGTTACATTCCCCAAAACTCACATACTGAAGTCATAACTCTCAGGATCTCAGAATGTGATTGGAGATAGCACCTTTGAAGATGTAACTAAGTTAAAGCAAAGTCGTTAAGGTGGACCCCAATCCAATATGCCTGGTGTTATTATAAGAAGAGATTAGGACACATCCATACAGAAGGAAGACCATGTGAGGACATGAGGAGAAGACAGCTATCTACATATAAGCCAAGGAGAGAGGCCTCAGAAGAAACCAACAGTGCCAACACCTAGATCTAGGACTTGTAGCGTCCAGAATTGTGAGAATATATATTTCTGTTGTGTAAACCACTCAGTCTGGTACTCTGTGCATCAACCCCATTGAACTAATACCATCTCCCAAAATGAAAGAATGTTTCAGAAAAAGCACTGTTTAAGAAATGGTGAGGATGCTGATCAGAGAAGGCATCTCTGAGGAAGTGCATATGAGCTAAGATATGAAAAGACTAAAAGTGATGAACTATGGGGAAGAAACAGATAGCAGATTCTGTTAAAAGGCAAAAGAAATCAAGATGCTTTTGCTTTGGTTAGTTATCCTTCAGTCAACTGAACCAAACAGTCCTTGGGCAACAGTCTTTCTAAATTAACTTCCTAAGATGAAAAGCAGTCAATTTCATCACAGTCCACAGATTCTGAGACAATGCATGAGCATAAAGTTGAATTTTTAATTGTAAGACAAAAATGTATTTGATATCATTCATACCCTGATTTGAGGACAAAATATTTATGAAGAAAATGAATATTGTGAAATATGTAGCTTAAACACTTCTTAGAAAAAGAATAAAAGGAAGTAATGTTCTTGCCCTGGCCGGTTTGCTCAGTGGTAGAGCATTGGCCTGGCATGTGGATGTCCCAGGTTTGATTACCAGTTAGGGCACACAAGAGAAATGATCATCTGCTTCTCCACCCTTCCCCCTTTTCCTTCTCTTTATGTCTTTTTTCCCCTCCTGTAGCCAAGGCTCCATTGGAACAAAGCTGGCCCAGGTGCTGAGGATGGCTCCATGGCCTCTGCCTCAGGCACTAAAATCACTCTGGTTGCAACAGAGCAACGCCCCAAATAGGCAGAGCATCACCTCCTAGTGGGCTTGCTGGGTGGATCCCGGTTGGGCACATACGGGAGTCTGTCTCTCTGCCTCCTCACTTCTCACTTAAGAAAAATACACACAAAAAAAGTTTTTTCTATGGGTCATCCAGACATTATGGAAGTAGGCCCTGGCTGGTTGGCTCAGTGGTAGAGTGTCGGCCTGGCGTGCAGGAGTCCCAGGTTAGATTCCCAGCCAGGGCACACAGGGGAGGCGCCCATCTGCTTCTCCACCCCTCCCCCTCTCCTTCCTCTCTGTCTTTTTCTTCCCCTCCCACAGCAGCCAAGCTCCATTGGAGCAAAGATGGCCCGGGCGCTGGGGATGGCTCCGTAGCCTCTGCCTCATGCGCTAGAATGGCTCTGGGTGCAACAGAGCAACGCCCCAGATAGGCAGAGCATCGCCCCCTGGTGGGCATGCTGGGTGGATCCCGGTAGGGTGCATGCGGGAGTCTGACTGCCTCCCTGTTTCCAACTTCAGAAAAATACAAAAAAAAAGAAAAAAAAAGACATTATGGAAGTTATAGAACCTGAATATGCAAACCAAAAAGCCAGCAGCACAGATTTTGATTGGTAGAGGTTAAATCCTTAGAGTAGTGATATAACTGAATAAATTGATTTTTCTTTGGTAAGCTACTGTATGCTCTCATTTTAACTCAATGAATAAAAATTATATAATTATAAGATAAGCAATAGATTCCCTTATTTCTTGATGGGATACCACACAAACTACTTTTCACATGATTATTCTATTTGTCTTTTAAGAGATTGAATATACAAATGGACAATGGCCAGACCAAATTCAAATATGACAATAGAACTCTGATCCATAACCTCTGAAGCAATCTGCCCAGAATGGTCAGGACTTGGTCAAGAATGCCAGTTTCACGCCCCCCCCCCCCCACTTTAAACTCAGGACCAACCAGAGAAAGCCAAATATGCATCCTAGCCAATCACATAAGATGCTCTGTTTCCAATTAACCCACTCCTCCTTGCCCATGCCAACACCTCTAACTGGAGCACACCTTGTTTTCACTATAGAGCTTTCCTACTCACCAGCTTGCTTTGGAGTCTGTCCAGTGCAAGTGATGGTGGCTGATTCTAGCTATAGTAAACTCAGAATAAATAGCCTCTGTTTGTTCTCATTTGGGTAGCTTTCACTTATTTCCATACTTGACTATTTCTAGAGAAGAAAATGTCTGCTGGGCCCCAGGTCCATCAGAAGAGGATGGGAACCAGAGCCAACTTCAAACTCTGAGGTGCCCTTCTTAGTGCCACTTACTATTTTCTCCAGGGATGATGTCAAAGACTTCCCTGGAGAAAAGTCTCAGAACCCCTATCACAACTGTATCCCTGCTGACAATTGTTGGGATGCTGGGGAAAACAGCTGTGCTAGGATTGCTCACTAGTTTGCCAGCTGCAAGGACTTTGCTTGATTAGTGCATGAGCATGTGGCAGTGCCACATGTGTATAGTCCAGTGGTTCTCAAAGTGTGCGCCAGGGTGCACTGGTGCGCCCTAGAAGATTTCCAGGTGTGCCCTATGGTATTCCAAAGAAATATGTGCCTGTTGGAGACCAAAAAACCAACAGGGTTTTTGGAGTTTAGATTTTTGAGGGACAGAGGTGTGGGGAATTGGCTGTAAGCTGACAGTCTGCCCAACACCCCCCACCTCACTTGCCTGATTAGGTTGCAAAAGACTGTTAAGCTGTGGTGCTGGATTGTTTACACTTCCCCTCATGTTCCCGGGAAGGACTGGAGGCAAGTTTCTTCTAGCCTTTGTTTGGTGTAAAGTTAAGATGATATGTATGGTGGGGGTTTTCTGCATTCAACACAAGTAAGAGTAAAAAGAGACAAATTCTTTAATGGATTGACAAGAAAATGAGAGTTTGCCTTTCAAATAAATATATGCCCAAACATTGAAGAAATTACTAGGACACATCAGGCTCATGTTTCTCATAAACACAAGAATGAAAAAATGTAATATGTTCATGCCGGGACCTGCCGAATTCACTAAATCTTACTAGAAATGTTTCTATATGTATAAAAAGATAACTTTTTTGTCGTTTTTTTAACCCCTCTTTTTATGAATTCTAAAAAGCATAACTCAAAAAATATAACATAAAAATGTTTTTTAATGTCAGAATAAATTTAATTTTGACATATATTTATTTCATCTAATTATCATAAAAGCACGCTTGGACTTTATATTTTTTACTTTAACATTTGACTTAATTATTATAACATATTTCTCAGAAATTTGTATGTAGTGCACCTACAATTATTTGTAGGATTTTAAATGCGCAGTGACTTTAAAAAGTTTGAGAACCACTGATATAGTCTAAAGCAGAGGTAGTCAACCTTTTTATACCTACCACCCACTTTTGTATCTCTGTCAGTAGTAAAATTTTCTAACCACCCACCAGTTCCACAGTAATGGTGATTTATAAAGTAGGGAAGTAACTTTACTTTATAAAATTTATAAAGCAGAGTTACGGCAAGTTAAAGCATATAATAATAATTACTTACCAAGTACTTTATGTCAGATTTTCGCTAAGTTTGGCAGAATAAATCTTTATAAAACAACTTACTATAGTTAAATCTATCTTTTTATTTATACTTTGGTTGCTCTTCTACTGCCCACCATGAAAGCTGGAATGCCCACTAGTGGGCGGTAGGGACCAGGTTGACTACTACTGGTCTAAAGGCTCTGAGTGCTTGCACTCAGGGCAGATTGCAGATGGTGGATTTGGATTGCCTGCCCGCCACTGTGATGGGTCATTTTTCTATTTGTTCACTTGCTGCTGTGAGAAGAGGGTACCTCCTGCTCGTTTTCTTGTCTGTCATAGTGAGACTCTATTAACAATAATGGCCCAACTCTTTCCAGCTCTGTAGTTTTTATAACTACAAATTCAGTGAGAATCTGCATGGCCTCAACCACCAGCATTACATGGGATAAGCCACCCAACAAAAATTCAAAGTGGTGCTTATATCTATCAAGGTCTAGTGATCTGGCAGCTGGCCAGATGTGCCTATGTATCAACTAATTCAAAAGACTACACAGAAAAAGCCTTATAGTTGGAATGATAATACAGTTGTATTGGAGGATTGGGTAGTTGAAAGCATCTGAAACAAGGTGGTTATAGCACCAGCTATTATCCATTTTGCAGCTGGTTTAAATCTTACCAATGTTGGCCTAAAAAGCAACCTGGATCCAGCCTAGACTAGGAAGAAGCATTGCTCTGGAAATAAAATTTAGCCTTAAAACAGGGGTGCTGCATGAAAGAAATGACGTAGGGAAGATTACTTGTCCATTTCCTTATCACTAAAACGAGGATTATTGGATCACTGTGGAGTTAAAATCAGATAATAAGATAGAGTATTTTAAATAATTGGAAGAGCATAAATGCAAGACATTATAGTGCACGATTGAGTTGTCAGCACAATTAATTCTACCCCAATACATACATCATTTGAATTAGATTAGCACACTAGTGGGAGAAAAACGAGTGGGCATAATTCTTGGGCTGCCTAGGGGAAGAGCAGTGTGCGGCCGTCCAGTGCTGGCTGACTACTTCCTAGTTATCCTCCTGCTGAAATGATAAGAATGATAAAGGAAGGCTGGTAAGTCTCCCACCAGGAAGAGAGATTAATATTCATTTCCTGGCAGCCATTTAAAGTCACTTGCTGAAAAATGACATGGTGCTGCTTGCAATCTGACTTTGTTACTGTCAAACCAAAGCTCTTGTCCACAGAAACCAGGCCTTATGTTAAGCTCCTTCCAGGTGCCCGTCACGGAAAACACAGCAAGGAAAGTTGCCATCACCATGTCGTGTGTTAAGAGGGCTGCATTTCTTGTTTTTCTTTTAAGATTTCATTTATTTATTTTAGAGAGAGAAAAGGGGGAGAGTGGAAACATCAACTCATAGTAGTTGATTCTCCTGTGTGGATCAGCCAGGCAAGCTCAGGGTTTCCAACCAGCGACCTCAGCATTCCAGGTGGGCACATTGCCACTGCGCACCACAGGTCAGGCAAGAGGGGTGTGTTCATTTGTGACCCTTACTTCACCTCTTTTAGTCCACAATACTGAATTTGTATACAAACTATCACCAGCTGTATAAATTCTTACTAGATTAGATTTTCCTTTTATTCTAGAGGTAGATTCTCTGAAGCCTTGACAAGATAAACCAGTTAGTGCAAAAATCAAATTTAACAGAAAGATCTAGTTATATCCAATAGTTTACATGTTAAATGTCATTGAAGCTTCTTTCAGGTTGACATTTGGCAGGGGGAGGGCCTTAAGGTGAAAGGAAAACAGGTCGGATACGAATTTCTTTATGTCAACCTTGACTGCACGTTGGAATCACTTGAAATGTATTTTTAAAATACCGATGCCTGAGTCCCATCATCAGAAATTTGTCTGGAGTAGGACAAAGGTATGGCATTTAAAAAAATCACCCCAAAGAGCTTAACAACAAAGCATTTCCTCCAGGGGGGGTAAACAGAGCCTGGGAAGGTACTGATAGACACTGGATCCCCGGTAACAATGGTGCTATTAAATGATGAGGCAGGGCCTGACCAGGCGGTGGCACAGTGGATAGAGCATCGGACTGGGATGGAGAGGACCCAGGTTCGAGACCCCGAGATCACCAGCTTGAGCACGGGCTCATCTGGTTTGAGCAAAAGCTCACCAGCTTGGACCCAAGGTTGCTGGCTTGAGCAAGGGGTTACACAGTCTGCTGAAGGCCCAAGGTCAAGGCACATATGAGAAAGCAATCAATGAACAACTAAGGTGTCGCAACGACAAATTGATGATTGATGCTTCTCATTTCTCTCCGTTCCTGTCTGTCTGTCCCTATCTATCCCTCTCTCTGACTCTCTCTGTCTCTGTAAAAAAATAAAAAATAAAGGGCTAAATGATAAGGCAGGACTCCAAGAAAAGTTCAAAGAGATATTTATAGCATGGGAAGCCCTTTCCTAATGAAAGAGGCTGTGATTAGCCATGACAGTCATCTGAATGGTGCCTACCTCAACCCTCTGTCTCCTGGTGAGGCTTAATTGCTTTCACAGGAATCCTCACAGACGTAACCGAGCTCTCTAAACCCACAGTCTCACGTCTGACTTGGATCCAGAGCTCTCTTTGAGCTGCTCTTCTGTTTATTTCTAACCTTCATATTCTTTTTAGTGTGTCCCACATAATTCTACTGAACATTCTATTTTCAACAAACCATTTTCCTGATTGGGCCAAAGCCTTTTGAAGTCTATTCATGTCTTTCTCTCAGGTGAGCACTCCCCATTGCTCTCAACTGTATTTTCTAGTCAATACTAATATAACTCAGACCTAACACAGTTCTATTAGCAAAGTGATCTCCATCTCTGCTTTTTTACTTTATAATTAAAAAGCAACACATTTCCTTCTAGATCTCCTCTTTTCATTTATTTCCTTTTCTGTTCCATATATATCATTCTCTCTTCTAAGAAATAAAAATAAAATATTTTTATTTAAGAATCTGCGATCAGAAAGTAGTCTGTCCTAGCAAATACATTTTCCATGCCCAGATATTTACTTATCTGTTTTCCTCAAAGACACAATAAAATAGTCAGAGCCACAGTCTATTTTAAATTAAAATGCCTGGCTTTGAGGGCTATTTGACATGCAGTAATTATAACTGCATAGTCTTCTAGCCAAGCATAGAAATTGCTAATGTCTCTGCCCTTTAAGGAAATGAACTGTGCAAAAAATTTCAAACAAACACAATCCAACTGTTCACACAAAAGGGAGGTTGCATAAGAAATTCATTGTACCTCTACTCAAATTTCCTCTTGACTTGTCACAGATCAGCATGTACTTCACTTCTTTGGCTCCAATTAAAATTATAAACAGATGAGCTTTTCAGCAGATGAGGGCCGACGTGCCTTTTCCACAGATGGTTAACGTCACATGTTACAATAATGGCTGGACACGCCACAAGGGTACCATATAAAAATGGTGGGACTCAGAGCATTTCAGCTTCAATTGCTCTAGGTTTAGAACTGACTCTCTTTCAAGATGGATTTCCTTCATAAGAATGGAGTGCTCGTTATTCAGCATTTGCAGAAGGACTACCGAGCTTACTACAATTTTCTAAATTTTATGTCCAATGTTGGAGACCCCCGGAATACCTTTTCTATTTATTTTCCACTTTGGTTTCAACTTAATCAGACAGTTGGAACCAAGATGATATGGGTAGCAGTCATTGGGGATTGGTTCAATCTTATTTTTAAATGGTAAGACTTCTGTTTTGTTTCACTTTTCCTAATGTTTATTCTTAAATTTGTAGCTTTGGCATGATGATCACATTTTAGATGTGTGTGGTTTTATTTGGAAAATCTTCCAAACTTAACAGTTAACTTGTAACACAGATCATAAATAGAACTTACAAAAACCATTACAATACATACTTATATACAAATGTATATTTATATACAAATGTGTACTAATTTAAAAGTAAATTCTAAAACCCCGTAACACGTATGGTGTGATTAGCCAAGAAATTAGTTAAATGAGCAGCACCATACTAAACAGACTTTTGATTCCAGAGACCACTTTGATATTCTTAAAGCACCCAAAGCACCCACAGGATTTCCCCTACAAGGAAGAAAAGTCCCTATTTTTATTGAAAACTAGAATGCCCAAACCCCAAGTGACTATGTCATTCTCTATAATGAAAGATAAATGAGCACCCAAGTTCTTTTTATTTTAAATTTATTGTGTTGACATGGTTTCAAGAACTCAAGCTCTTTATCTTTCTTAATCATGAACTTTCCCTATCAACCCTCTGATTGAATCATTTTTGTAGGAGAAAATAGCCAGTCTCCAATGAAGTAATAGTTGTGTGTTTAAATATACCTGCATATTTATATTTATTCAAATACAGGATATTATTTGGTCATCGGCCATACTGGTGGGTCCAAGAAACTCAGATTTATTCAAATCACTCAAGTCCATGCCTTGAACAGTTTCCCACTACTTGCGAAACAGGTCCAGGTAAGCAATTATAGCAACCTCAAGTTACTAAAGATATTCCACCAGAGTCATTAAGTATGGTTAGCATCTAATAAGTGTGTGATATCATATAGAGTATTAAAGAAAATGCAGTGAGTGGAATGCTAAAGTTAATAAGCATGAAAATTTCTAGAGAGAAAGGAAAGAAGTTTTATGAATAATTAAATTTCATTGTGTAATTTGTAAAAGGGCACGTTAGAAGAATACTCCTTAAATACTTTTATATTTGGCACTTATTTTTTGGAAAAATGAAATGGTCTGATACTAAAACAAACAAAAAAGTTTAGCTAGAACAAATTGCCAACGAACTTTATTAAAATCCTAGAAATGCTAATTTATCTACTGCTGTGCAACTTTCAAAGTTATTATAGGTCTTCCAAAAATCTAATAAATGAAAAAAGAATAAACAAGTTTTTTTTTTTTTGTAAAAAAGGTAAGAATTTCCCAGTATTACTAGTGCAAGTAAATATATCTCTGATCAAAGAATGATTTCTTTAAAATTTCTTTTTTTCTCTTGTATATATAGCTTATAAGTAAATTTCTTGGGACATTTCTTTTTTTACTATAAGTAAGACTCTGTATGAGTGTAAAATTTTACCATGGAAGTTGGGTTTAAGACTATAAAGAGATTTTTTGAAATATAGATAAATAAAATGACATGTTGTTGGTTTAATTTATAAGGCTATATTATATTATACCTCACCATGGTTTGTTACATAGCAGAAAATTCATATGTGATATCCATTGAAACTAGTCCTGAATATAGTGAATGTGTAAGTTCTATTATAGTACTATAATTCTTTATATATCTGGCTTCCCCAGTAGACTGTGAACCATCGGGTCAGGAATGGTGTGTGCATTTATCTTTTTTTTTTTTTCATTTATCTTTGTAAAACCAATGTGGGATAGGTGGGTGGGTGGATGGATGAATGGATGGATGGATGGATGGATGAATGGATAACCTTTGAGACAATCAAAATGCTACTTTGTTTTATCCCAGCACTTCCCAGCATGTGTTTTATGTTATGAGACATTTTTGGGGATGGGGGGAAAAAGAGAGATATATTTGACCCTATATTCACTCCTTTAACCATATGAAAGCTCTAAAAATTCCTGCATAAGAAAGATATTTGAAAGAAATAGATTGCTACGAAATAGATTTATCTTTGTTTAACATAGTGGCTTTTTTTTTTCTTCAAAAAGAGATGTTTACCCTTCATGAATGTCCATTGGTAAACACTGAGGGAGAATGTCAAAGTAAAGTGATAAAAAACAATCCAGCTTCATGGGAAAGACATTCTGAGAGTAGAAAGACTACCTGTCTGCAGGCTTCTTCTGCTAATATTGATGCTCCTACAGCTTCTCTTCCATTCATAACAAGCTTCCATGGAATGGCAGGCCATAAGATAGGCATAGAGGTAGATGCTAGTGCATAGCAGTCAACTGGCAAATCAGACATAACAATGATATTCCTTACATGTTTGACTTTTCTGTCCTACACAAAAAACTGATTTAAGATTCAATACATGTACTTTATTTTTATCATCAATTAAAAACCATTAGATATAAACAATGAGAAGAGATACAGGAGATTTTGGTGCAACACACCCTGAGTTCCTAATTAGCTTTGAACATTTTAATTTCTGGAATTTGATGAACTTGAAAAATCTGGAAAAAAGTTTTGAAGTAGTGTTTTGAGAATCAATTTTTTTTTTTATTTTTACCTATGTTTAAACATTACATATAGCCTGCACCTTGTGGTTTTTTCCTGAGTCATTTGTAATTTTCATGGCTAACATGCTATTCTACTGTTCATTTTTTTATATCGATACACTGTTAACTACCTTTCAAATGTATTGACAACTTTGCTTTGGCAGGAAGTCCATCTGGTCATGCAATGGGCTCCTCGTGTGTCTGGTATGTCATGGTAACGGCTGCCCTGAGCCACACTGTCAGTCATATGGATAAGTCACCCACCACTCTACACAGGTCAGCTTTGCTCCAGTTTCTCTTACACTGGAATATAACAGTTTGAATGCCGAATGTCTTTTTTAAAATTCATTTTAGTATACTTTTTGTTGTTGAAATGTGCTTATTCCATTCTTTCATAACAAAAATAGCAAATGTGTAGAAAATGGATATTTTGCTTTAAGATAATGTCCTAATAAGCTCACAGCTATCACAACATTATAGGGTTGGAAATGTTTAATTGGTTGATGACTTTCTTAATATGCCTTTGGGTTTCCATAATATAATAATCACTTTGGTAGCTCATAAGTAAGTCATTTAAAATTATATAAGAAAATAATTTAGCATGTACATTTCCTTGCTTAACTAGAAACTTTGAGAATCATTATTCTCCTTGAATGCATCAATCAATTTAGTATAATTGTGCTTTTTTCTTTGACTTGCCAATGTTTCTGACATCAATAACATATTCTAGCTTTAAAGACCTTGCAATCATTTTAACTAAAAACATTCTAGAAGCAAACTTAAATTTGAATGTTAGTAGGTTTTGCCTGACCTGTGGTGGCGCAGTGGATAGAGCGTCGACCTGGACCGCTAAGGTCACCGGTTCAAAACCCTGCACTTGTCTGGTCAAGGCACATATGGGAGTTGATGCTTCCTGCTCCTCCCCACTTTGTCTCTCTTCTCTCTCTCTCTCTCTCTCTCTCTCTCTCTCTCTCTCTCACTCTTTGTCCTCTCTAGAATGAATAATAATAATAATAAAAGGCTTTATTGAATGTTAGTAAGTTTCATGTTGGTAGATTTATAATGTTTAAAAAGGCCTAGAAGTTTAATGTAAAATTATTCAAAATTTTAGTAGGAATTAAGCTATTTCCTTCTCTTCTTTCCTGAAATAATTTATCATTAAAACAATTCTGAGCATCACTTTAATCATAAATTGTTAGGCTACCTGAGATAAGATTTATCTATTAATTGGTTAAATAATACAATAATAAATGCCATGACATAAAATTTCTTTCAAAATAAAAAACTTCCAAGATCCATCATATATTTCACTTCTTAAAGTAGCATTGGCTTATATAAGAAATTACCAAAGGAATTTCTTATTCTAATAAAACTGTGACTTATATGTCTTAATATATTCATTATCCAAAACAACAGTAGGAAGTTGTGATTAAAGAAATTAGCATTTTCTATCCATACACCGTTTCTCAAAATAGGAATCTAGATAAGCCTCACCATCTTATAGGTTATTTCTTGCTTAATTTCCAAACCTGGAAATATATTTGTTTCTTCAAAAAAAATTCCTGCCTGACCGGGCGGTGGCGCAGTGGATAGAGCGTTAGACTGGAATGCGGAAGACCCAGGTTTGAGACCCGGAGGTCGCCAGCTTGAGCGTGGGCTCATCTGGTTTGAGCAAAGCTCACCAGTTTGGACCCAAGGTCCCAAGGTTGCTGGCTCAAGCAAGGGGTTACTCTGTCTGCTATAGTCCCACGGTCAAGGCACATATGAGAAAGCAATCAATGAACAATTAAGGTATTGCAACAAAAAACTGATGATTGATGCTTCTCATCTCTCTGTCTCTCTCTCTGTCTCTGTAAAAAAAAAAAAAATTCCGTAACTCTTTTTCAATTTCTAACACTGCAACATTCCTTCATCGATCAAAATTTTTTTAGTGCCTAATCTTTTTTATTTTTTTATTTTTCTGAAGCTGGAAACCGGGAGAGACAGTCAGACAGACTCCCGAATGCGCCCGACTGGGATCCACCTGGCACGCCCACTAGGGGGCGACGCTCTGCCCACCAGGGGGCGATGCTCTGCCCCTCCCAGCGTCGCTCTTTTGTGACCAGAGCCACTCCAGCGCCTGGGGCAGAGGCCAAGGAGCCATCCCCAGCGCCCGGGCCATCTTTGCTCCAATGGAGCTTCGCTGCGGGAGGGGAAGAGAGAGACAGAGAGGAAGGAGAGGAGGAGGGGTGGAGAAGCAGATGGGTGCTTCTCCTGTGTGCCCTGGCCGGGAATCGAACCCGGGACCTCTGCACGCCAGGCCGATGCTCTACCACTGAGCCAACCGGCCAGGGCCTAGTGCCTAATCTTGACCTCAATATTACCAAATCCTTCTTTATTCTTCTTCCATATAGATAGCCCCTACTGACTTCCTCTTTGGAAGTCTCTTTTATCTCTATTCCTTGGTCTGATTATTAGGAACAAACCATTGAGAACCTCTGAAAATTATTAGAATTCAATATTGCTAATTCTTTTTTATTAAAATAACAACCATTGCTTGGATTTTAATATTTTACAAGTTCAATTATTTTTTTCTAATTAAAAGTTTATAACCTAGGCCCTGGCCGGTTGGCTCAGTGGTAGAGCATCGGCCTGGCGTGCGGAAGTCCCGGGTTCGATTCCCAGCCAGGGCACATAGGAGAAGCGCCCATCTGCTTCTCCACACCTCCCCCTCTCCTTCCTCTCTATCTCTCTCCTTCCCTCCTGCAGCCAAGGCTCCATTGGAGCAAAGATGGCCCGGGCGCTGCGGATGGCTCTGTGGCCTCTGCCTCAGGCACTAGAATGGCTCTGGTTGCAACAGAGAGACACCCCGGATGGGCAGAGCATCGCCCCCTGGTAGGCGTGCCAGGTGGATCCCGGTCGGGCGCATGCAGGAGCCTGTCTGACTGCCTCCCCGTTTCCAGCTTCAGAAAAAAAAAAAAAGTTTATATCCTATAGATCAATTTCCTTTTTCCTTATTTTCTATATCTAGAAAACCAAGGACTCCTTTGAGAATCTGAAATTAAACCCAGTGAAAACTTGCCCTTGATAAAATGCTGATGTGCTTTTCATCAGAGTGGCAACAGCCTCTCCAGTGAGTTTTCTTCAAAGAAAGGTTGAGAGAGAGCAAAGAGGGAGCACACATGACAGGGAATAGAAGCATATATAATTCATTCTTCATTATTCTATTATTAGTAATTCCCCCTATCCATTAAAATAATTATTAGGATGTCAAATAGGCTTCCTTTTATTTCATTTATCGTAGAAACCTCTGTTAAAACTTTTCAAATCTTGTGGAGCACATGGAAAAACATTAAAAAAAGACTCTAGAATTATGATGTTATGTCAGACGATTCCTCTGAGAAAGGTCATCTGGTGTCATCCCCTAATTGTCTGAGCAATACAATGTCTTTGCATTTTACACTTGTATCTATTCTTCCATCGTAGACTGACCTGGTCATTTCTTTGGAGTCTTTTTTGGTTGATTCAAATCAGTGTCTGCATCTCCAGAGTATTCATAGCAACACATTTTCCTCATCAAGTTATTCTTGGCGTGATTGGTGGTAAATACGATCATTTATTTACCTTTGGTTGTGTCATTTGAAAGCTTTAGTGTCATGTGTTTTATGTTCTCAGATTCTTCCTGGTAGTCAATTCCCTGTTCTAGGTAATTCTGTGGAGCCACTTTTGCCCTGGGAGCTTAAATGGGTCAACACAGCTCTCAAACCCTTCCTGTACACAATGGCACAGTCTCAGTTAATGGTATGAATGTTAACCTCTTAGTGAGATGGGCTTCCCTGAAGTGTGACTAGAGCTAAGTCCAACTCCCAAACCACCCCCTCAGACAGCCTGCTTTTGTCTTGGTTTGGAGGCCTTAATAATGGCCTTCCAACCTGCACACCATGCCACTCTCTTTCTGAAACACCTGAAGTGATTATCACATGATTATGCACTTCATTTAGCAGCTGCTTTGTATTCCTGAAGAGACATTCATCACGACTGAGTTTCTTCCATTCAGCTCTGCGTGCTTTTTAAAGGCTAAGTTAACTGGCTATGGCAATTGAAATATTAATTACAAGCACCTAGCTTAGTGCTCTGCCTATAAAGTGGGTTGTTACTCAGAGCTGTGGATTCCTGAAAGATCCCTCTGTCCTAATATATATAGATGGTGAAAAGACCATGGCTCAAGTATGTGTGTTTAGATACTGCTTTAAGAAAGACCTTGGAAAGTAGATAGAACCTAGGTGTCTAAAGCCCTTTATCATTGAAAACTACGGCTAGGTTCTTTAATGCAGGGAGAATGATTCCCTGGGAGCTCAAGGGCACATTGTCACCTTCAGTGTCTCTTTCTAATCCCCAGGCATGCTTGTGGCAGAGGCCTTTGAACACACTCCAGGTATCCAAACAGCCAGCCTGAGCACGTACCTGAAGACCAACCTCTTCCTCTTCCTGTTTGCACTTGGCTTTTACCTGCTCCTCAGACTGCTTGACATTGACCTGCTGTGGTCTGTGCCCATAGCCAAGAAGTGGTGTGCCAACCCTGACTGGATCCACATTGACACTACGCCTTTTGCTGGACTTGTGAGAAACCTTGGAGTCCTCTTTGGCTTGGGCTTTGCAATCAACTCAGAGATGTTCCTCAGGAGCTGCCGAGGGGAGAACGGCTACAAGCTGAGCTTCCGACTGCTCTGTGTTATGGCCTCCTTGACCACACTACAGCTCTACCATTTCATCAAGATCCCCACTCACACAGAGCATTTATTTTACGTGCTGTCTTTCTGTAAAAGTGCATCCATCCCACTGACTGTGGTTGCTCTGATTCCCTATTGCATTCATATGTTAATGAAACCAAGTGAAAAGAAGATTAATTAGAATTGTATAGGGTTAGTGCTCTGTGGTCCCAGAATGACTGTCTTCACATCTTCCGGTAGAACCATAGAGCAGGGAGAGACTGAGGCTTCCAATCAGAGGGCACAAAATGGCGGCCAAAGGCCCCATCCCACCCTCACGTATGTTTAGTTTGGCCTTCACAGTGGTCTCTCTCTCTCTTTCTCTCTCTCTCTATTTTGTTAGTTGTCAACTTTTAAAAAACAAGCATGTTTGACATAAAAATCTAAATTTCTCTATTTTCTTGAAAAATCTGATGATATCGCAATAGAGTGTCTGTATTCCCACCAAGAGATAGTTGACTGTGGCCCAGCAGGAGACAGGCAGTATCCAAGTATCCACTCCTCACAGTCTTCAGCACGCCAACGGAAACCCCAGTACAGAAACCTTTATCATCTTCAGATGCTCTGGCTCTTGTGGGCCTTTTAGTGGCAGTCAGTTCTAGCTTCCCTGGATTTCAGATAAGGAAATGGAGGTTGAGTCAGATAAAAGAACTCACGGTTGTTACACTACCATCAGAACAGGAATTAGAACTCAAAGTCTTCTGATGTATATTTTCTTTACGTTTTGTTTCTTCCTTTTCAAGAGGTAATAATTTGTAAGAGTTTATGTATATTCTATGACAATACTATAGAAAGCAGCTATTTTTGAAAAAATTACATTAAAATGCCACATTCTCTTTGACTTACACCATGCAGGGGGCCATTGATGGCTCTAGATATGGACACATATTCAGGGGAAGAAACAAGCCAGGCAACCACAGACTTGAACCTCTGTGCAACTCCTGGCCGTGTTTTATGGTACTGATTTCTAATATTTCAGTAAATGCTGCTGAAGATCCTCCACCTAGAACGTTACTGACCCCTAAAAGGCTTAACTCTGTACTGTGATATCCTTATGCTTTACCTTTAGGAAACAATTTTTCAAAACTATGGAAATCTGCCTTGAAGAAGGTCATGCTCCAACCAGGAAAACTACTAAATGTTTATAGCTGTTAGCTGGGTTAACCTCTGTGTATCCTGAACTGTGATTAAAATCTACAGGTTTACTTTAGAAAATTATTATTGTTGAAATATTAATATTATACTAAGAATTTCTCAGTAAGGTGTTTTTTCTTCTCTCATTGGACCTAGTAATTCTGGGCTATAAGTTAATAACTATTATTTCAATCAAGTACATTTTGAATCCGATTTTGCTATCTCAGTGACCTGTAATTTACCATAATGTTTCATGTAACTCTTTTCAAGGATATCAATACATGATTTATTTTAGATAATGACATGTTAAATAATCCATAAATGTTTATGAACATATAACAGTTTAAACAAGTGCTATTTTAAAAAATATTAATGGAGGATAACAAAACCTCTAACATACAAAACTCATTGGTTCATTTCTAGATGTGCTTAGAGATGCTTTTACAAAATTCACTTAACAGCTTTCTTTTTCAAAGGTAACTAAGCTAAGGTATGTAGAAATATTTTTTTTTTAAATTTATCTCTTTTCCAATTACTGTTTTTATACAATATTATTTTCTATTAGTTTCAGGTGTACAGTATAATTGTTAGACAATCATATACTTTACAAAGTGTTCATCCTAATATTTATCTAGTACTCACCTGGCATCATACATAGTTATTATAATATTATTGACTATATGTCCTATGCTGTACTGAAGAAACATAAGAATGAAATTTGTCTCATGTTGATGAAACATTGGGAGTGAAAGAGAGAATGATTCTTAATGTGTGACTTTTGTTCATTGGTTCAATCCTCCCAGCTGGAGAGACCTTAGAAAGTCACTTCAATCCTTCTGCGCTTTATGATGCCCTTGCCTCATCACATATTCTTCTGCACTTGTCAGAGATATCATTCCTGTCTGACGGCTCTTTCTGAAAGTTTCATTTGGAATGAGTAATGTTAATATTGTAGAACGTTCCATCCTGGCCCTGGCCAGCTGGCTCAGTAATAAAACGTCAGCCCGGTGTGTGGAAGTCCCAGGTTCGATTCCCGGCCAGGGCACAAAGGAGAAGCAACCATCTGTTCTCCACCCTTCCCCCTCTCCTCTCTCTCTGTCTCTTTCTTCCCCTCCTGCAGCCAAGGCTGCATTGGAGCAAAGTTGGCCCGGGCACTGAGGATGGTTCCATGGCCTCTGCCTCAGGCAGTAGAATGGCTCCATTTGCAGCCAAGCAATGCCCCAGATGGGCCGAGCATCGCCCCCTGGTGGGCATGCCAGGTGGATCGTGGTAAGGCACATGCAGGAGTCTGTCTCTCTACCTCCTCACTTCTCACTTCAGAAAAATACCAAAATAATAATAATAATAATGTTCTATCCCAATACAGTCTCAGCCAGTCTTACCAAAGCCTGAAGAAGCCAGGGCATTAATAGCCAAGGAATTCTGCTACAATGCCTGACTCCATCATAAATTCCTTCTCAGTTGTCTCAGTCACCCACAGTGAGCCTTCACAGTGGTCTGTTGGATGATACGTGATCCTCATAAGGGAAATGTAATGAGGTATGGGCTCATTTTCTATAATTAATTCCCACCAACTCTACCCTTACCTGCCATAAAGCCCAGCATCCCTCTAGTTGAAGTCTCCTGGAGGGATTTATCTGTCGGCAAATGGCTTTTGCAGTTGAAATGGCTTAGGCAGCAAGAGGAACAGCTTCTCACAGCCTTGGAGAAAATGTCTGCTTTTAATAAGGATGGAAAAAACTCTTCTGCTTCCAATTAATTTGCCAAAAGTAAGTGGAATTAAGTTCATTTGACTTGCTGTTACCACATCCATATTTTCAAAATGTCTAGACACTTACATATTCAGAAGAAAAATGTCAATGTCATGAGCTTTCAGGATGAGAAAATTCTAAACAAGTGACTTGAGAAACTGTCCAGTCAAACATATATTTGAAAAGAAATACAAAGGAATTTATTATTGCTGAAACTAGCTATCAAAAACAGTGTTGAATCCCTTTCCTTTGACAACCTAGTGATTGAACATCTGTTTTAAAAGGTTAATTTGGTGTCTTCTTTGGATCAATTTCAATAAAACAGAAAGGTGATTAAAAATTATTTTAAGATGCCCTTGAAACTCAAAATTGTATCTCTAAATGTTTGATATTTGTTCCAAATCTGCAAATAAACCCAAGGTCAAATTGACAGATATATATATATATATATATATATATATATATATATATATATATATATATAAACCTTGATATAAAAGAAAGTAAAAAACTTGACTTTAAATATGATTGATTTCTTGAGTATATTAAAACTATATATTTCAGCACTTGTTAATTGGACTTTTTACATTGATAGAGGTATTCTGTATCTGTGCTGTCCAAAACTGTAGTCTATAGCCACAAGCAGATACTGAGGAATTGCCTTTAACATTTTTATTTACTTTTAATTCATTTAAGTTTAAATAACCATGTATGTTTTAGTGGCTACTGAATTGGATAGCACAGATCAAGTCCCACTGTGCTTTTCTCTGAAGAAAAAAAAAGTATTTAAAAAAACATTGTCGGCCCTAGCCAGTTGGCTCAGTGGTAGAGCGTTGGCCTGGTGTGCAGGAGTCCCAGGTTCGATTCCCGGCCAGGGCACACAGGAGAAGCACCCATCTGCTTCTCCACCCCTCCCCCTCTCCTTCCTCTCTGTCTCTCTCTTCCCCTCCCGCAGCCAAGGCTCCATTGGAGCAAAGTTGGCTCGGGCGCTGAGAATGGCTCTGTGGCCTCTGCCTCAGGTGCTAGAATGGCTCTGGTTGCAACAGAGCAACGCCCCAGATGGGCAGAGCATCACCCCCTGGTGGGCATGCCGGGTGGATCCCGGTCGGGCACATGTGGGAGTCTGTCTGACTGCCTCCCCGTTTCCAACTTCAGAAAAATACAAAAAATAAAATAAAATTGTCACCTATGCCACATTTCTGTGAGACAGCATGAATCAGTATCAACTGCTTTATTTTATATAAAAAAATTCATTTGTTGGCAGAAAATGAACAAAGTATGCTTATCCAGCCCAACGATCTTTTGATTAACCCAAAGATATTATTTTCTAGATGGAAAAATAATAGTGGTGATGGGTAAATACCATTGTGATCTTTCTACATTCATAAGAAAAAATTAACTTGTGTGGTAGCTGACACTAAATGTCTCTGGTGCTTGAAGGATTACAGTGACTATAAAACTTAGCAGTAGGCTCTGATGTGTTTTTTAGGGAGACCCTATCCAGAGATAGGATTCTCTCCCTATGCAGCTCCCTGCTCTCTTCCTCTGTCCTGTGAGCTCTAGCCGCCCTGGTCTCCAGGGACGCAGAGCTCTGTTGCCTTACATCAGAGTGTTTGGGGACCGCTTCTTGTGCCACGTCCTAGAAACACTCGCAGGGCCACAAGACTAGGTGAAGTCTTACCCAATGGTTTTGACCACTTTCTGGAGAGCTGGATGACTTTGTGACCAAGTTCTCCTGCTTGTTTGTGTCTACCACACCTGCATGCTAGACACCAGTAGTTCTGTGCTTATTAAGAAACTGTTCAAGCCTTGCCTGTGGTGGCGCAGTGGATAAAGCGTCGACCTGGAATGCTAAGGTCACAGGTTCAAAACCCTGGGCTTGCCCGGTCAAGGCACATATGAGAGTTGCTGCTTTCTGCTTTTCCCACCCTCTCCCCCACCCCCCGGCTCTCTAAAGATAATATAAAAAGAAAGAAAGAAACTGTTTGAAAAATAATTTCAAATGCCCAGCTGCATGTGAAGATGTTGTCCTCATTGACTGGCTGTCCTGGTCACTCTGGAATTGCAAACAGCTTTCTGGATGAGTACCTGGACCTCAGTGTCTCCAGGAAACTAAGGTGGTGTTTCTAGTTTTTTCCTGTCCCCGTACTTTTAATTATTTCCAATGCTGATTTCACACTAAGGTGATGTTGTGCTAATTCTTAATTTTTTTAAAAAAAGACATGATTTTTTTTTATTTAAAAAAATGTTAATAGAAAGCTCTATAAGAAGTAACAACTGTGGAAACTTCTGCCAAACGACAACTTGTAGGAAAATTCCAATAATTAGAAGTGCTTCATTCTAGCTCGGCAAAGGACAAATGAAGTCTTTGTCAAATTTGAGACTGGTTTGATGTGGCATACTAAATACTGTCTCTGCTGTTCTTTGATGGAGATCATAGTAATGACAGGAGAAATCACATCTCATTTCTTCTGGTGGCACAGAAGTGATTTTTCTCAGGGAAGGAGAAAATTCAAAGATTGAGGTTATGAAGGTTCAGCATAAAGCTGATTAATTATTTTCTGTTTTGAATTTAAAAATTTTTTAGAGTCTTTTCTTTGCTTCTAACATTTTG
This sequence comes from Saccopteryx leptura, assembly GCF_036850995.1. Taxonomy (NCBI): domain Eukaryota; kingdom Metazoa; phylum Chordata; class Mammalia; order Chiroptera; family Emballonuridae; genus Saccopteryx; species Saccopteryx leptura. The sequence continues at coordinate 54,966,236 of NC_089509.1, forward strand.
ACATGTAATTTCTGAAAAGAATCTGTTCTCAGTTCATAAAACTGTGATGGGTCCCCAGAGAATCCTATGCGCAGTCGGAGCTGCCAGGACAGAGCTGGTAAGGAGCCGCGGAGGGCAGCGGCAGTGGACCCGCGGAGCGGGCTCTGCGGCTCAGACCAGGCGCTGCCAAGAGGAGCATTCGCTCTACCAGCACCTCTCCCGTTGCAGGCGTTGCCCAGGCGAGGGCAGAAACCACTTCCCTGGGGTGATAGGCATACTCTGCAGAAGGAGCTGGCCACAGGTGCGTCTGCAGAAGAAATGCAGAACTAACCAAGAGCTGCTTTTCTCCTCTAGTTCTCACCTGCCCTTGCACACCAGCTGGGCCAATCACGCTCTTTCCGGAACTCAGCCTGTGTCTTATGGGCAGCATTGGCCAGATTGTCATCCTTGCTCACACATCCTGCCACGAGCGGGAGGTGTTTTCTAAGGGCGGACACTGCATTCACCCATCACTGCCTTTCACAGACAATCTACCCTTGGCCGCAAGCTTCCTAGTTCCATGTTCAAGGCATCTGACCCTTGAGATCGCTCTTTTTGCAGAATCATTCCAAACTCTGCCTTTTAACAATTCTTTTTTGAATGAAAGAAATGTTGGAGACCCTGCTATCTCTCTAAATAGAGATTGCATTGTCTTAATAAAGGAAAAGTAAATGTATCCATCTAAGTTTGTGAGATTTTATTGTGCACCATATTCTTTTAGCACTGGAATGTTGTTGCTCTGCTCATGTTGACCAATAAAGAGGTGGTACCACACGTCCCTGTGTGTATTCCAAAGGGTGTCAGAAACAAGGGGGCAGGTGCTAACAAATTTAGGAACAGGTAAATATACAAAAGACTTCATGGAGTTTGACAGCAAGCATTTGGGTCCAGATTCATCAGGACGGGCTTCTAGTTTATCTCTGCATGTGACCACATCTAACCACTGTGATGCTGGGAGGCCGTTAAATGTTGGTGAGTTCAGTTATCTAATTTCTGAAACTGGGACCTTACAGTGGGCTGAGGATGGAAGGCTCACTCAAGCTGTGGCATTCTGCAACTCTGAGAGTCTCATCAAGGGAAAGGGAAGAAGAGCCAGAGCATATTGAATTTTACTTCCATGCAACGAATAAGGCTGTAAATTCTAAAGAGGACTCTATCTTGTAATGTGCTTTTTAATAAAGTTTTAGATTTATATAATACATTTCAGTCTTTTAAAATATTTTATTCCTATGAGAATCTGAACTTTATAGCTGTGAAAAGAGATTCATGAAGACATGAAATGATGTAACTAATGTTATAGGACAAAATTATTAATATGAGAACATTCATAAACTTTCTGTTCACCTATCTTACATAAGTACATTTAATTATACTAAATTACCAGCTCCATTTTCCCTTTCTTAACACCGTAAAGAGAAACATCTTCTTGCTGGAAGAGATACTAAGGGGCTATATATATATAATAACAGGCTGAGTGAGAAGAAGAGGAGAAGTCTGCTCTGTGGGAAGGGAGTGGGAGGTGCCTACCCAACTGCATTGTGTGAAGGCAGTGACTAGAAATTTGAATATCATTTAAGTAAGTTTATTGTGGACTAATTATGGATCTCTCAAAGACATCAAGATAAAATTTACTCTTTAATTATTCATGGTTATTGTTATGTGCTTCTTGAGTGTAGCAAACTGTAACTACAAATTATATGACACCAACATTTTTGAGGGTGGCTATACGAAATGAAAACTAGAGATTCAGTTCCAAATAGTTTCTAAGATCTGTTCAGGCTCAAATAGGGCCCCTTCTGTCAATGCTTTTATTTCTAATCCCCCTTCCACCCACCTGACAAATACTTGTTAAAATCATTTAGGTGCTAGATATGCAAGGGGCGACTTTGATCTAGACCTTTCCCTTGGGAAGATCCCCAGAGGTTCCATGCTTACCTTCTGCAACTGTGAGTGGACACCAGGGCTACCTCTGGCCTGTGGAATTAGGATTGAATTGAGACTACACCTACCTACAGGTTAGCTGGAAACATTATTCCCCATCTCTCCTAACCCACCCTATTTCAAATTCATTCTCTTCTTGAATCACTTTCTTTTCAACTCTGGGTATATCTTTCCAATGGAGTTCAGATTATTCCCAGTCTAATACTAATTTTATCATATGAGAGGATGAGAAAGCATAATCCAAAACACCAAGTCCCCAAGGAAAAGCCTCCTTCACTTAAAGCATAAAAGCATATACAAGAAATGTTCCTGGAAAACCACTAGGATGAGCTGTGGGGACTTCCATACAGTTGCATCTCCTTGTCATAGCAGTGACATTTGCAAAAAAGACTGACTAATTTCTTCTTTCAATCAGTATTTTTGGAAAATGTTTAGATGTAAAAGACATATTTTAAAGTAATTTAAACACACATCAATAATTCAACATTGCATTATTTTCTTTATAGTTAGTTATGTTTCAGCTTCTTATTAATAAAAATCTAACTGTGTCTATTAAGATTGTGTTAATCCAAAAGTAAGAACAACAACAACAAAAAAAATGACTTCAGGGTTAAACAAGTGAGAGGTATCTTTTTCTCATGCAATAGGATGGCTGAAGGTAGGCAGCCCAGGCTGAAGCAGCTTCTCAAGAATGTGCAGCAATCGGGTTTAATTTGTCTTCCTGCTCTGCCATTCATGGTCAAGTTCATGGCTACTTTGCATTAAGGAACAAAGAAGGAAAACAGATTTTCCTTGAGCCAGGCTTTATCTGAGAAGGGTCAGCCTCCATATAGACTTGTGCCTTTATTTCATTGAACAAAACAGTGTCACATGGCCTCCTTTAAATGCAAGGAAGTCTGGGAAGTTGACTACTTTACTTTCCAGCCTCTGTAATAGAGGCAAGCAAGAGAAAGAGATGCAGGATTGGGTGTCAAGCGAGCTTACCTATGATGCCTGCCATAGTGACTTCTCATAGATACAACAATGAATGCAACTCTTGGCTGCATTCTTCCCCTGCAGCCTACTGGATGGTTTCACAGTAACATACTAAGATTATAAAGGCAGAATGCTTTCTGAATTATAAAATGCTTTGTGAATGTTGTCTTGAAGTATATTTAAATGATTCATTGAATTTTCAACATCCTAAGAATTTTATGGAAACATGCTTATCTTTGACTTTGATTCCATACTTGATATATTAGAAATATATATTCTCAACCAATATGATAGCACCTTTTTTCTTTTTTCAGTAATTATTCTTAATAATTGTAGAAACTGTTCTGAGTCAACTTAGGTGAACATTTCCCTTTTTATTTTCACCTATTCTGTTTCTCACATATTTATTTCCTTGTAGCTGAGAGTAGAAGCTGTACCTGAATTACAAACAGGAGGGAATTACCAATTCACCAGCTGTCTATGTGTTCTTCTTCCTTAATCTACTGTACACTTTGTCCAAGTGCTGATTTATTGCGTTGAGTGGTTACATCCAGACAGCTATATGCCAATCATGTGTACCCTGATTACTCATTATGAGCCTTAGGATACCAGGCAGCTCACTAATGAGCACATTATACTGCTGGCCAGTGCCAATTAGGGGATAATCATGTGCACTGCTTTATTTACAGTCCATCCATTTAAATTAATTGGGCATTTAATTGAACACTGTGTGAAAGAAATTGGAATTGGGTTTCTAAGTTTGTTAAGTTACTTTCATCTCTTACAGGTAGGTGAGATTATTCACTTGATCTGGAAATTTAAAGCAAATATAAATGGACATAATGCTTATTTTATAGTGGCACATACACATATGTGCATTTATTTCAAAATGAATCTGAAAATAGCAATAAAATCTGTAATTTTTTAATCTCCACTGACATCCTTGTGTGACCTGATTACAGAGAGAGTTTAAATGTGTAAAAGATATTAATAAATCCAACCCTTAGTTGGAAATATGAGGTGGGATCTTAAACCAAAATGATGAGAATGTTCTGATATTTTCTTAGGATAGAAAATTTACATTTAATTTATGAATAAATATGTGGCAAACCATACCTAATTATGATCCGATATATTTTTCTTTTTCAGGATATAGCATCAAAATATTTCAGGATCTACATTTTTAAATTAGTGGAGTTTTTTTTGTTTTGTTTGTTTGTTTTTAGTGAAAGAGAGAGGGAGGGACAGTCAGGGACAAGCAGGCAGGAAGGGAGAGAGATGAGGAGCATCTACTCTTCATTGCAGTTCCTTAGCTGTTCATTGATTGCTTACTTATATGTGCCTTGATGGGGGGCTCCAGCTGAGCTAGTGACTCCTTGCTCAAGCCAGTGACCTTGGGCTCAAGTCAGTGACCTTTGGGCTCAAGCCAGCAACAATGTGGTCATGTATATGAACCCGTGCTCAAGTCAGCGACTTTGGGGCTTTGAACCTGGGTCCTCAGCGTCCCAAGACAATGCTCCATCCACTGCACGCTTAAATGAGTGCCTAAAATGGCATGCATAAATACACCACTAAATTCAAAGTGTCTTTTCATTGAACTAATTTCCTTAAAGCACATGTGGAATAGACAGAGTAATTATATGAAAATGTTTCTAGACAAAAGAATCTACAGGCCTACTCTTCTGCCTTTGTTTTGTTTGTTTTTTGTTTTTCAAATAGTGACATTTCTAGTTTGTGGGTATCTGTGTCTGCAATTTTGAGAAATGCAGAGGGTACCTTCCCAAAATAAGTTGGAAGGTGTGCTCCTCCAACTATTCATAAGAATACTTCATAGGAAAAAAATCATAAATTATTTGGAACTAAATTTATTTTGGAAAGAGGACAACAGGAGAATTAGATAATAAGACAGTTTTTAAAGTTATATTCTGTTATACTAAACAATATTAATTCTTTCCCTTTGGTTAACTCAACTCAAACAGGTGAATATAAAAAAAAAGGAATGATGTAAAGACTTTTAATCACTCTGATATGTGTCAATATGATTCTATTTGTAACTTCTAGCATCATGATGTCTAGTTTTACCAAAGTTTATCTTTAGTCCAAATGATCTTATCTAAACAAATTTTCCAAAGTTTCTGAGTACAGTATAAAGACACATTTCAGGGGAGAAGCTGGGCTTATGTTTTTATATGATACAAACCATAAAGGAACAACTGAGGCTCAGACCAGGAAATACATGAACTTGAATTCTTTAACCCTATCTGTTTGATAGAGTAGCTTCTAGCCACATGTTGCTAATGGGAACTTGATATTTGGCTAGTCTAAACTGAGATATGCAGTAAGTGTAAATTCACATTAATGTTTGAATATTTAATATGATAAAATAATTTTAAATATTAATAATTTTTATATTGATTTCATGTTGTAGTGATCATATTTTGGATTTATCGGGTTAAATTATTAACATTCATTTTACATGTTTTCTTTTTCTTTCTTTAATGTAACTAGAAAACTTTAAAGTACCTATGTGCCTCTTCTTAGTGGATCATATTATGCTTTGATTCAGAGGCACTGCTCTATCCTAGTGAGAAGAATGAACATTTTTTCCACTCTTAATGTCTTGGAACTGACAAATTATGGGCTCAAAATGAAAAAACAAAACTAAAAAAAAACACCTTCTCTGGCCCTTAAGGAGTTCAAAGTCTCATGTACAAGACTCCTCGCTAATTCCCACATAGCAATGGGGACTGACTCCGGCATGAGAACGCACTGGGTGATGCTCGAGAAGCTGCTAGACATTGACTTTCACTCACTCACACTGGATGTGGTTTCTTTCACTTTCCATACACAGACATTTAAAACTAAATTATTATTGAAGGTCATTAGAAATTATCTTGGATCCCAATGTATGACAATGTGTGTAAAACCAGAATGAACATAATTCTCCTTAAAGAAAAAAAATACATAATAAGAAGCCATGCACTCTTATATTGGTACATCATCTTTGCATGAAGTTCTTGAGTCAGGTTAACTAATGGGGGCTCCTGTGGTGACCAATTTGTAGTAGGCTCCTTTCTGGGCCATCAGTTCTTTATGGGTCCCCTTTTCAATCACTGTCCCCTGTGACACAACAGCAATGATATCTGAGTTCTGGATGGTGGACAAACGGTGGGCAATGACAACACAGGTCCGACCTTCTCTGGCTTTGTCCAGGGCAACCTGCACCGTCTGCAAAGAAAAGATGGAAAGTTGACGCAAAGGTGCATGCTTGTTCCCCAGCCCGCCACTGCAAGAGTCCTGTTTAATACCACCCGAGTAACATTTCTACAGCCGAAGGTTAAACCCAAAGGCTTGATGTAAAATAAATATTTGCTAAACATAGTGCATCAATGATTTGAATTGTAGTCCACAGGCTGAGAAATTTCAGTGAAGCAAGAATGAACCAGAGTAGGAGGTCATTATGTAATTTCAAAATACCGGATGGCCTCATTTGCTAAAATGAAACTAAGGAAACAAGGTAAGGTGGCAGTCACTGATCATTCCTGAGCTTTTTCTTTCTTGAGGACATTTTAGCTGTCTCCGGTATGGAAACTTGGTTTTTAAGGAGTTTATAAATGGTCCACTTTATAATTGGTTTTACTCAATTGCATTTCCTTTCATGCAAACTGCACATTAGATACTTCCTCTGGCTTTGTGTTGTATGCTGCCCACCTGCTCCAACTTGACTTTAGATCTGTAAAAACTGAAATGCCCAACAGATGACCTGGATTATTTTACTTTAATAAAGCTAATTATTTTCCCTTGAAAAATGTCATTCTTCCTAGGGAATCATCAAAACATTTTTTAAAGTTAAGATTTTTTTTTTTTACTCGAAGCAATCTTATTGTAAATCATTTTCTCTAGATCATTGTCCTTTGGCTCCATAGAATTGGCAATTTCTACTGGTAATGAATCAGAAAATTGAAAATAGTGCCATTTTATAAGGACAAATAGAACAGAAAAAGACTCATTTATAATGATCTAAGACTTTAGAAAAATCAATATGTACCTTTTCACTTTCTGTGTCTAAGGCAGAAGTTGCTTCATCTAGTAGCAAGATTTTAGGATCTCGTATGATGGCCCGAGCAATAGCAATGCGTTGTTTCTCTCCTCGAGAGAGTTGAGACCCCTGGGACCCGACATTAGTTTCATATTTCTGGAAAAAATATAAGTTTGAAAATCAGTAAGTAGTACAATTGCTCCTATGCTGTATGGAGCCCACAACAATGAACCCTCGGAGAACTGAAACTGTCTCTTGTTTTTTGAATTGGCAATAGTGAATGAGTCCTTCTACGTATATAGGATGTCAAATCCATTTAGAAATCTAAAACAAACGTGAAATTTGTGACCTTTCTGTTGAGAAACAAAGAAACTTTATATATACCCTTCTCTGCATTTCTTTTAATTTTGTATATTTTATTTCTTTCTCCCTATGTGTGAGATTCCTTTCTGATTAAAGATTCCCTAATTTTCAAATTCCTCTATAAAAGATCTTTCTGAAACAGAATAATCCCAGGAATGGAAGGGCCTTGTGAGAGCTCTTCTAGTTCCGACCCCAGTTGAGGAGGCATCATTCTGGAACACGAGGCCAGGTGTGAATCTTCATTCTGCTGCTTACTAGCTCTATGATCATGAATGAAAAAGTTATTTCAATTTCTTAAAGGTACAAACAGTTCTGAAAAAACGCAGATATTTACAAGTAATTCACATATTTGTTGTGAGTTTTAGATGAAATGATGAAGCAAAATTCTTAGCTAGATACCTGGCATAACTACATAAAAAATAGTTAACATTCCCAGAATATTACTATGCATCAGATATTATGCTAACTATTCTAGCCAAATTGTCATTTAATATTCAGAAAAATCATTTTCTCCCTATTTTACAGGTTACAAAATTTAAGCACATATAGGTAAGAAAATTGTGTAAAGGCGAACAAACAGAAGCAGTGACAGTGAAATCTAAATCCACATGTGTCTAGCCTGGCCAGGTGGTGGTGCAGTGGATAGAATGTCAGACTGGGACACAGAGGACCCAGGTTCGAAACTCTGAGGTCGCCGGCGAGCGCGGGCTCATCTGGCTTGAGCACGGGCTCACCAGGCTTGAGCACGGGCTCACCAGGCTTGAGCACGGGCTCACCAGCTTGAGCACGGGGTTACTGGCTTGAGTGTGGCATCATTGATATAACTCCATCATTGCTGGCTTGAGCCCAAAGGTCACTGGCTTGATCCCAAGGTCACTGGCTTGAGCAAGGGGTCACTGGCTCTGCTGTAGCCCCTCAGTCAAGGCACATATGAGAAAGCAATCATTGAACAACTAAGGTGCCACAACGAAGAATTGATGCTTCTCATCTCTCTCCCTTCCTGTCTGTCTGTTCCTCTCTCTGTGTCTCTGTCACAAATAAATAAAAATAAATCCACATGTGTCTAGCTTGAGAGCTTTGGTCCCTCACTGTTACTCTACCCGCCTTCCATATAGGGGTCTGCCTCTACCCCCACCCCCATGCCTCCTGAAAAAGGTTCAACCGAGTCAAGTGAGTCTCATAATAAGCTGCATTGTCCTACTATAACCACTGAGAAAAAGTGCTCAGTGAAAGGGATTACAGATTAGTCTATATGAGAAAGAGGCAATAAATTAACTCTAAGCCAGTGCCTTCCACAAAATGAGTAGGTGCTCAACAAAGATTTGTGAAACAAATCAATCTTCCAGTGGACACATAAACTTTGCTTTTCATTTACGGTACAGCAAATAGCAATTTCCACATTAGGCTACTCAAGTTAAAATGAGGCCAAAGCCTAAGACTTAGAATCTTTTGTGAAAAGAACAAAGTGCTCAGCACAAAACCCCCAAAATTTATAAACATAATCACTTACAAAGAAAAGCAATTTCCCAGAGTATTTAAAAGAGAAAAGTGGGAAAAGTTAAACATTAATATTTGGCTTATAACATTCAGTTTCCATGTCTTAATTCTCTTTGTGATCAATCACCAAGAGAGACTCTTGGTAGATGGAAAAATTCAGTCGATATTGTGCTGAATTTTAACTGGGCTCTGGAAAAGTGCGATACACTAAGGCAGGTGCAACTTACCCCACCAGCTGCAGGATAAGCTACCAAATAATAAAGTTATGATAATGACAATAATGACAACAGCTCTCTTTGGGTAGCTATTATCTATATTCTTTCATTTTAATGTTATTTTTTGCATTTTTCAGATGACTGAGTCACAAGGTTACACAGCCAGTAAGTGGTAAAGCTTGGATTCAAATTAGTATATGCTTTATTTTTATTTATTTTTTATTTATTTATTTTTTTTAATTTCTTTTTTTTTTTTAAAGATTTTATTTATTCATTATAGAGAGGAGAGAGAGAGAGAGAGAGAAGGGGGAGGAGCAGGAAGCATCAACTCCCATATATGCCTTGACCAGGCAAGCCCAGGGTTTTGAACCGGCAACCTCAGCGTTTCCAGGTCGACGCTTTATCCACTGCGCCACCACAGGTCAGGCAGTAAATGCTTTAAATTTCAGGATTTTTTCCACAATGTTAAGCAAATGCTCAGTACGCTACTGCTTTGGATACAACTAATTCTATAGCATCCTTTGCACCTGATAATATAACACTTTTCAAAACTAAAGAGTATGTTGATGAAGGGCATTTATCTTACTTAAAAGACTGAGCTAAACCCCAAGCACTAAGAAATAAATTGTGTTGACTTGGACTTTTTCCTTGAGCCCAAATCATAATATTCTTTGGCTGTTCTATCTCTCCCCATCATCGTCTCCCATGGAGAGTCACTCTGACTTGGTACTCACCTCTGGGAGAGACATGACAAAGTCATGCAGCTGAGCCTGCTTTGCGGCTTCTATGACTTTTTCCATGGGAATGTCTTTGGTGTTGTCCCCATACTTGATATTGTCCATTATGCTGCAGGCAAAGAGCACGGGCTCCTGGGAAACGATTCCAATGTTCGAGCGGAGAAACTGGACATTTACCTTCTTGCTGTCATGCCCATCTATCATCTGCCAACAGGGGAGACAAGCAGGGCACCGAGTTTTAGAATTTCAACAGCAAGAAAAGTTTATATTCTAGAGTTAATGTTATGTAGGACATTTGCTTTGCTTAAGAGACAACAATCCAAGGACACCTGGAAATGAATTACGTTGCTTTTGACCCCTGGAGGTGGTGTTGGTCAGAATGGTGTTAAAGTTGTGATCAGACCATGGTTTTGTTTGTTTGTTTGTTTCCCAAACTCGGGCTCTGTAGGTGATACGAATGAGAAAGGTACTCAGGACAGTACATAGTTCTTTTTTCTTTAATTTCCCTTTATACTTTGGTGCAGGACATCCTCTACAAGTTTGAGGAACTGCTCCATTTTGAGACTCCATAGGTAATAAAATTGGACAGCATAAGAATCACACCTGTCTCTGGAATCTCACTGACACCTGCCTCTGAATAACTGAGATGATGGGCTCAAGTCAGAAAGGAGTACATTTAATTACTTAGTCAATAAACAAACACGTATCGACTTCCCCGCCACAAAGGCTCTATGTTAGGCAGTCTTTGGTCTGCTTTCAGAAGAAAACATAATCTTTTTTTTTCTAGGAACTCACCCCCCTAGTTAAGCAGTTCAGTGTAGGAATTCACATATCTACCATTTGAACTGGTTCACTTAAAAGTCCTACAATAGTTAAGATGCAGTATGTCTAACATACTACTGTAAAACATTTGGTCTTATGATTTTAGAAAAAGACTATTTAAATGGTGTGAACATATTATATCGTAGAAAATATCTCAACAATGGAAAAAGCAAACACTATTAGAAAAAAAAAAACATAAGGCCTTCCTCAACAACTAGCTCTCTCTCACTTTCCTCCACTCATTTTCCATAGTACTTACAGTCTGTAAAGCATAATTTAATATTTAAATACGGGAGCTGCTTGCTAATTGTTGTACATGTGCCGGTATTGTTAACTCCTAGAAGACAGAGACATGCAGCATGCTCCGAGTCTCCCACCGGGTCTAATGTAGTGCTATGGGATGAACGCTATGTACGTAATCATAGTACAAGTTGTTAATCAATTTTCAATTTTTACAGTCAGTCTAGAATGAAAGCATGAAAATAATAAATGTTATAAACAGAATGTAAGCATTTTCTATTCTTGATCATATAAAAGTGTAGTCATTAGGACTTGACAGGTAAAAGGAGGAAGAGGTGAAAATAAAGTTAAAATTGCTAATATTCTCATCTTATTTTTTAAGTTAATTTATTATTAGGGTGACACTAGTTAACACAATTATACAGGTTTCAGTTGTCCAATTCTTCAACACATCACTGAATTGTGTGTTCACCCCCTCCCCAAGTCAAGTCTTCTTCCATCACCATATACCCCTCTATACCTTCCTCCTCTCCTCTCTCTCCCGGCAAACACCACACTGGTGCCCATGTCCAAAAGGTATTTTAAAAAATGGTTTTATTTATTCATTTTAAAGAGGGGAAGGAGATAGATAGGGAGAGAAGGGGGAAAGCAAGAAGCATCAACTCCCATATATTGTGCCTTGACCAGACAAGCCCAGGATTTCGAACCAGCAACCTCAGCATTCCAGGTTGACCCTTTATCCACTGTGTCACTGCAGGTCAGGTCATGTTCATAAGGTTTTCTTTGTCCTTTTTTTGCTCTATTCCCCTACTTCCCTCTCTTCCCCCCACAGCTGTCAGCCAACTCTCTATGTCTCTATTCTGCTTGTTAGTTCATCTTGTTCATTAGTTTCCACATATGAGTGAAATCATATGGGATTGTCTTATTCTTATCTTAAAAAGGCAGAATTCAAGAGATGTTATCTATAGGCAGTGAAAAGAAAACAGAAGTGTATTAGTTAAATTTTCAAATAGAGGAATGTTTATCTATCTATATTGGGAGGAAGTAGGTAAAAGGGGAAAGAGTGGTGAGGGTAAGCTAAATTTCTATCTCTTGAGAATAAGTCAGCAGAATCTAAATTTGGTAAATCATGAAACAGCAGCATAAGCATATTATTTAGAGGCACCGAGGTAATCATTGGGACATCTAAAAACATCAGAGGCTAAAGATTGTTGTCTTTGAGCAGAGAAATGGGGAGTGGTAGGAAGGTAGAATAAAAACTTGTTTTTTTATTACAAATCTTTATTTTATTTTGTACTCCTCTGAATATGTTATTTGGAAAGAAAAAAAGGAAAAGAGAAGAGAAGAGAAAAAAGAAAAAAATGCTGTGGAAAATAAGCAACAAAGCAACCCACCAATTTTTCAATTTTTCTCATCAAAGCTTTATGGCACATGACTACCATTTGAGGTTTTCATACTATTTAAATTTAAGCTTCTTCAACCAGGATTGCCCCTGATTTTTTCATACTAAATCCCCTTTCTTCCTCATTTATCACCGTGTCCTTTATCACCCCCACCTTTTCCGTTCCCAGTCATTAGTCTCCTGATTAGTCTGTACTTTCTGCTCCATTTACGGGCAAGTGAATGCTTCTGTTAAATACACTCATCTCCAGCTCTGCAGTGTGCCCAGTTTTCTTTGCCTAACTGGTCAGCAGGCCATCTGGAACTGGGAAGAATATGATATTAGAAATTGTGAGGTGGAATCAGGTCAACCAGCAAATGACTGGTACTGGAAACTATGTATAGGAGAGAGCGTCTAAGGTAAGCTCTTTAGAGCCAGTTTGGTAAGGCATAATCTTGAAGACCACTGTCAGGGGTTGGAAATACAGAAAGTGAAATTCTATAAAGCATTAGCATTGCTTACCACCTTCCCTTGGTTGGGATCATAGAAACGTTCCAACAGCTGAATACTGGTGCTTTTGCCACATCCACTGCTTCCAACAAATGCCAGGGTTTGCCCTGGACTAACTGACACTGAGAGACCATTCAGAACTTGTACATCAGGTCGAGAAGGATATGTAAATTTGCAGTCTATGAAGTCAATCTGGCCCTGAAAGTTGTCCTGTGGATGAAAAGATTGTAAAAATATATACTCCTACTAGAATCTAGAATATTGAAATTGCACCCAAAACTGAGTTTTAAATCCCTGCTTAAGATACCTTCTATACCATTCTGCCGAAGAACAAAGTATAAGGACAACAACTTAAAGAAATGGCATTCTATTCTCTATTCTAACAGGGGTAGAATAAAGGGAAGCTTGAGCAATTAAATTAAAAGTATCTGAGCTCTTATTACCATTCTAACCTAAGGGGATTTCTTTGTCATTCATTACTTGACATTCTGGAAAAATGTCAAATGGAAGACACTAACTATAGTATATGATTACATCACAGAAGCCAGGAGCTGTCCAAACCCTTATAGCTCTGTTCCCCTAAAGATTTAAAGTAATAGCATTACACTTGAAATGACTTAGAAAGAAAGTTAGTTAAGCCCTGTACTACAAGGGTGAATACCTTCAGTTGTACTATCTGAATTATGAATTCTAGAAATGGGTAGATATTTAACAGAGACTTTACTTTTATTGAGCTAAAGAAGAAACAATTTAAAAAGATTTTTGAATTTAGTTTAGCTTTTCTAGGGTTTAGATTGTTTTTTTTTTTCTTCTGAACATATGAGGATATTAGAAAATAAGCAGAGGAAATTAAAAAAACACTTGTGGAGACTGCCAATTAGAAAAAAAGATATTTTGTTAAGATCAAATTAATTTCCTGACAGTCTTTATGAATGAGCTAAACCTGAATCCAAATAAACCTGAATTACATCAATATAGGACAGGAAAAACTGGTTTTTCTACATTCCATACCTGAATGTCAGTAGAAAATGTGTTGTTTGGGTGGCTTCATTATTTTGGACTGAGTGTGTTTTATAAAACAAAGAATTTAGCATTCACTGAATGTTGTTCCCTTTTTCAAATGCCTGCTTTATGAATAATTTTTAATGCTAATTTACTTCATTTCTTTGCATTTCCCAATGTGTTTATTCTGAGTGCATGTAAATGAATCCATGCACTGCAGGAGTTTAGAGGCCAAGTGGTAGTGTTCTATGATCAGCCCTAGTGGCTGTTCCACACACACACAGAAGCACAACCCTCCCTACTGTCCTCATACTTCCACGTCAGGACTTACCCATTTTTCGCCTGCACCACTATATACATTGATAGGGGGTCGTCGGTCCAGCAGTTGAAAAAACCGTGCAGCTGATATTTTAGCTTTGGCATAACTCGGGGTGTAAGAGTAGGCTCTTCCAAGAGCTGTTGCACTCAGTACAACTGAGGAGATCACCCTGCAATTGGACAAACACTATGTAGAGAAGGGTGTGGTGTGGTTGGTGTGGTGGCCTAAGAGGCAGAAGCTCAGGGCCAGCCAAGAACTGAGCAGCCTTGGGCAGGCCACATTAGATTTGCCTGGGAAGGTGGAGTTAAAGAGATTTGCAGTTTTCAAATTGTGTTCTATCAAAAAGGGTGTGGGGAGGATGAACTAAAGGAGGCTCAGACTTCCAAATCCTGCTTCAACTGCAGTAGCCTTTTAAAAAAAAAATGTAAAAAAGACTTCTTAAAAAAAAAGAGGGCATGAAAAATCACTAGATTGGTTGATTTTTACAATGCTAATGTTTTTCTTTTGCCTGAGAGAGAAAGAGAGAGAGAGAGAGAGAGAGAGAGAGAGAGAGACAAGAAGGGAAGAGAGGGAGAGAGATGAGAAGCATCAATTTATAGTTGCAGCACTTTAGTTGTTCATTGATTGTTTCTTATATGTGCCTTGATAGGGGGACTCCAGCTGAGCCAGTGACCCCTTGCTCAATCCAGAGATCTTGGGCTTCAAGCCAGTAACTTCCAGGCTCAAGCGAACAACCATGGGATCATGTCAATGATCCCACGCTCAAGCTGGTGACCTTGGGGTTTCAAATCTGAGACCTCAGCATCCCAGGTTGATGTTTTATCCACTGCACCACCACAACTCAGATTATAATGCTAACATTTTTTCAGTCTACCAGAAGTATATATGTAAAAGAGAATGGTGATAAAAACATCAATCTGTACAAAGCAAGTATGTAATTCATGCTTCAGACAGCATAAGAAAGATATAATTGCCTATATCCTTCCACTTGGCCCAGCCTCTAACTATCAATATATTCAACATGAGCTTAATTAGTGAGTAAATGAATCAATGAATAAATGGAAGATAAACATGGTGAGAGATACCCTATGATGTGAAGAGCACCCTGAAAGTTGCCCTTCTGCACTGCCAAGCGGAGGGCCTGCCTTGTAGTGCTAGGGGGCAGTGTCTGTGTGTTCTATTGCTCAGTTCATAAGCAGAAACTGCTTTAGGCCAGACTTGCAAAGCCAAACATCACCAGGAGCCCTGCCCAAAGCTTAAAGCAATGAAAAGCAACCACAATAAAATGAGAAATGGTGGAAGGTGACCTTTCAGTTTTTAAAGAGAAGTCAGAAATTAGGAGCCTTCTATAGTCTATGAATTCTTACATGTTGGCAAATAATTCTTCAAAACTCTTACATAAACTAGACAAGTCAACTGTTTCTGATTTTGGATTTAAGTTAGTAGTTTTAAATGTGCAAAAATTTAGAAAAGAGACTTTCCTGGTTGGGATCAGAGTAACTGGGCAGGAGAATAAAATTCTTCTATATTGAATATCAAAGGCAAGAAGAAAGAACTTACATCTTGAAAATGAACCCAAAAGAACAGATTTCTATTGGGACCCCCTTTCCTCATGCCCTCCACGGTGTTCTCCGGTCATTTCCCTCCGCCCCTCTAATGCACATCAGCCACCACACCTCACCCATGTATATACGAGCCCCTTGGTGCCTTTAGGCTCTCACATCTGGAAACGTGAGAAACTGGACTCAAAGCTAATCTTATTAGAAAAGTAGTCTCCAGTAAGAAAGAAACAGAATTCCCCTGAACTGCCCTTTCTGTCTCCACCTAGAAGTCAGCTGGAAACGTGACCTTTCTGTAAGAATTAGAGTTCAAATAGTTCTCTGTTTCCTCCTCTTCAAGGCATTAGCCGGTATGGTAGATGATGAAAATAGTTCATCCTTCCAATTACTCTGTGCACTCATTCTCCTTTGCAATATGACTTCTTTTACTCCTCTGTGATATTGTGATTTATAATAAGAAGCATATTGTGCTTTGCCCAGTTTCTGACACAGAGCACCTAAACCCTTGGAATTTCTTATATCTGGAGAATAATCAAGGTATATTTTGCTATGTTAACGCAGCAGCTTTTGGAAAGTCCCTAGGAAACCTAAGGATGGGGTTGGATGCCAGGGGAAGCAACCATTTCATTAAGGGGTGGAACTTTTAGTCTCTTTTCCCACATTTCACCTTCAGGTCTGAGGGATCTGATGGTGGTGGGGTGGGCAGTCTGGTAGAACTGTGTCCTTAACCTCTGGGCTCTGATGCTGCCTCCGGGCATGTGGTGGTAGAATGAAGCTGAATGGTAGGACACCCATCGGTCTCAGAAGTGTTGTGAGTGTGATAGCAGTGTGAGAATAAAGGAGAAACATATCAGATTCTCTCATCAAAAGGTAGATTCTAGTTCTCTATTCTTTTAATCTGGGTATGATTTTCTTTGGCCGAAGAGGCATTAGAAAGTATAATGCGTGCACAGACTTGAAACGTGCCTGCACAGTTGGGCTACTTTCTCTTGTTGTGCTTGGAACTCTGAGACCATAATGTGGAGAAAGCAAACTCCCCTACAGTGCAGCCCTGTGGAGACAGAAGCCCACTCAGAAGCCTGATTGAGTTGGCCCAGGCCAGAAGAACCACCCTCAGAATCCACGGAATCTTGAGAAATAATAAACCTTAGCTGTTTAAGACACCAACTTTAAGATGGCGTGTTAGGCAGCAAAAGCTAACTTACAGAACCAGGCCATTCTTCTCGGCATGTTGATCTTTTATGACCTTGGCCTACAGTCCTCACCTGAACACATAGCTGAAATGTAGCCCCTCACTGTGGATTAAGTAACCTCCATATCTGTAGGAAGCAGAATTAGCAACGAACACAATGCACTGGGAAAAACCAAAGCAGAATCCATAAACATTTGCTTTTCGAATGGCCGTCTTGAATGGCTTCACGAGCTCCCTCTCAAATGCTTCAATAAACTGCTTCTCCTTTCCAATTCCAGCAACAGTGCGGATGTTACTGAGGGCTTCGCTTGTGATCTGAAGAATGGAAAAGAGTCTTAGGAATAAAAGGCAGAAATAACTACTTTTGTGACATGTCAGCTGCTACATGGATTAGATCTAGTGCAAATGGCATAATGGGATACAAATGAGAGACAAAGGCATCCTCTGGGAACACGAGGACGTTGCTGGAGATCAACTCAACGGGACCAGGAGACATTCTGTCGGTTAAATTCAGGTACTACTTTATACTAGCATGGTTTTGTTGCCTCCCTTTGCTGTGGAAAGGAGGGAGAGGAGCGATGCATGTGGTTACCTTTGAAAGCTTTTTAGCATCTGTGGTACTTCATTTAAAATGTTTAAAATGGTATTGTTAGATGTCTTCTGAGACAAGAGGTTATACTATAAATTTAAAATATCAGTTTCTATCTTATTTAAAATTAATCTGAACAAATATTATTTGAGATAAATTAAAATTAAATATAAAGTTTACTTTTTAGTCTATAATATGACTTTGTTTCAATCTGTACTGTAGGGTAAATAATTATTACTTCTGTATTAGGGTGCTGTCTTAAAAATAACACAAAGGTGGGCTACTTTCAACCACTGCCATACAACGTCCTTTTGGCTTCTGCCTGCTCGGGCAGTGTTCACATTCTCTTAAAAGAGACAAAACCTAGATTATAATAAATTTGTTAAAAGAGTGAGGGTGTGGGCCCTGGCTGGTTTGCTCAGTGGTAGAGTGTCTGCCCATCATGTGGATGTCTCGGGTTTGATTCCCAGTCAGGGCAAACAGGCCTTTACCTCAGACGCTAAAAAAATAGCTCTGGTTGCAATGGAGCAAGGGCCCCAGATGGGCAGAGCATCACCCCCTAGTGGGCTTGCCAGGTGGATCCCAGTCCCAGCACATGTGAAGTTTGTTTCTGCTTCCCCTACCCTCACTAAAAAAAAGAAAAAAAAACCTGACTAGGTGATGGCGCAGTGGATAAAGCATCGGACTGGGATGCGGAAGGACCTAGGTTCGATACCCTGAGGTTACCAGCTTGAGCGCGGGCTCATCTGGTTTGAGCAAAAAGCTCACCAGCTTGGACCCAAGGTTGTTGGCTCGAGCAAGGGGTTACTCAGTCTGCTGAAGGCCCGTGGTCAAGGCACATATGAGAAAGCAATCAATGAACAACTAAGGTGTCACAACGAAAAACTAATGATTGATGCTTCTCATCTCTCTCCGTTCCTGTCTGTCTGTCCCTATCTATCCCTCTCTCTGACTCTGTCTCTGTAAAAAAAAAAAAAAAAAAAAGAAAGAAAGAAAGAAAAAAGAGTGAGGGTGTGTGTATATGTATGTGCATGGTTTCTTATATCTGATAAGTGTCCATGCTACCATTCCCTCATTTACCCCAATAACCAGATATTAATTAGAGCATACTTTTTAAAATTCCATAACTAAAACATAAGTGTATATGTGATCTAAACTGTACCTCATGGTTCTATTTCGAAAAGACATTGGCACAAGTTAACAGACACTAAAGTATAAAAATTAAAAGTATGTGCTATTAAAAAGATGACAATTGCTCTCTGTGGATCCCATGACTTGGGGAAGTCATTAAGTTGAAAAAAAACCTTAACAGACAGAAATCTATCTTCTCTTGCAAATGAGAATATACCAAATTGGGATGTGGAAAAAATAAGCATTTGAGAGAAAATTGAACATGTGACCAAATTGAACACGCCCTACTATTCGTCTGCAACTACTCGAACTCTGTATCAGAACATTATTGTCACAGCCTTTGGGCAGAGGCACGTATGAAAAGGGCAAGCGAGAGGTTGTTCCTCGTGAAAGTTTGTAGGCTAACCACTTCCTAATCTCTTAGTACTGCACACTCACTCTTGACAAGCCACTCAGCCGTAAACAGTCTGAAAACTGGGTCTGTAAGATTACCTGTCCTGCGATCTCCAGAGCCTGCTTGTCTTGAGTGGCAAATCCTGTCAACATTCTGGTCTGTACAGCCCCCGATAAAGCCAAGAAAGGGAGGAAACACATTATGACCAGGCTGAGCTTCCAGCTAAAGAGGAAGGCAATGATCATGGCCACAGTGATGTTAGTGAGGGAATTGACCATCATCCCGATTTGAGAGCCGGCAGCCTGCAAACCAAAAGCAATCAAGCAACTTCAGACGTACTGGCTCTTTTACCAAATACCATTATGTGAAAAAGGCTACTTTATACCAAAAAGATAGTTTTAAAAAAATTATTATAATAAAATATATATAGCACAATTTTTATTAGGTTAGCCATTGATAAGTGCACAATTCAATGGCATTAAATACATTCACGGTGTTGTGTAACTATCATCACCATCTATACTCCGAACCTTTTCATCATCCCCAACAAAAACTCTGTACCTGTTAAATAATAACCCCCGTTCCACCCTCTCCCAAGCCTCTGATCACCTCTATTCTATTTTCTGTCTTTATGAATTTGCCTTTTCTAGGTACCACATATAAGTGACTCATACAATATCTTTCTGTGTGTAACTTATTTTACTAAGCACAGTGCTTTTGAGGTCTATCTGTTTTGCAGCATGTATCAGACTTTCATTTCTTTTCCCCACCATTTTTTTTAAAAAGTTAACTTTTTCACTTTATTGATTGCATCTAAAGATGAAGAGTGATAGGATGAAGGTCAATAATTCACATTAGCATCAGATTTTGAAACATGGCACTAGTGGAAAATATGGCTCTGTGTACTGTGCATTACTTTACTGGAGAAGACAAAGAAGTGAGGATAATTTAAAAAGTTTTTTTTTTTTTAAATTTACTGATTTTAGACAGAGAGAAGAAGGAGGGGGAGAGGTCAGGTTGTTGTTACACTTATTTATGCATTAATTTGTTGATTCTTGCATGTGCCCTGACCAGGTATTGAACTCACAACCATGCATATTGGGACAACTCTCTAACCAACTGAGCTGTCAGGCCAGGGAAGAATTTCATTTCTTTTTTGAAATTGAAGTAGAGTTAACATACAATACTATATTAGTTTTAGGTGTACAACATAGTGATTTAACATTTAAATATCTTAAATAATCACCATAATAAGTATAGTAACCATTTGTCACCATATAGTTGTTATTACAATATTATTGATTATATTCCCTATGCTGCACATTACGTCCCTGTGACTTACTTATTTTATAACTGGAAGTCTGCACCTCTTGATTCCCTTCACCTATTTCACCCCCACCTCCTTCCCTGTGGCAACCAGCAGTTTGTTTTCTGTATTTGCGAGTCTATTTATGTTTAGTTTTGTTTGTTCATTTGTTTTGTCTTTAGATTTCACATATAAGTGAAACTATACAGTATTTGTCTTTGTCTGACTTATTTCATTTGGCATAATACTCTCTGGGTCCATCCATGTTGTTGCAAATGGCAGTATTTTATTCTTTTTTATGGCCGAGTAGTATTCCATTGTATATATGTATTAATTACATCTTCTTTTTCTGTCAATGGACACTTAGGTTGCTTTCGTATCTTGGGTATTGTAAATAATGCTGCAATGAAGGGTACATAGAGCTTTTCAAATTAGTGTTTTAATTTCCTTCGGCTAAATATCCAGAAGTGGAATTGCTGGATCATTTTTATTTTATTTTATTTTTTTATTATTTTTATTTATTTATTTATTTTTTAGCAAAAAAGAGTAAGGGAGAGACAAGAAGGGAGAGAGATGAGAAACATCAACTCATAGTTGCTTCATTGATTGTTTCTCATACGTGCCTTGACCAGGGGACTCAAGCTGAGCCAATGCCCCCTTGCTCAAGCCAGTGATTTTTTGGGTTCAAGCCAGTGGCCATGGGATCAAGCTTGCAATCCCGTGCTCAGGCTGGTGAGCCTGTGCTCCAGCCAGTGAGCTCAGGGTTCGAACTTGGGACCTCAGTGTCTCAGGTCAATGCTTTACACACTGTGCTACCACTGGTCAGGCTGGATCATTCCTTTTAAAGCTGAATAATATTTCGTTGTATGTATAGACCATCTTTTGTTTATCTATTCATCTGTTGATAAACACTTGGCTGTTTTTACCTTTTGGCCATAACAAATAATTCTGCAATGGACATTGGTGCACAAATACTTGTTTGAGTTTCTGCTTTCAATTCTTTTGGATATCTACCTATAAGTGGAATTACTGGGTCATATGGTAGTCCTATGTTTAAGAAGGTAGGGTCTTTTAAATAATGGGCTCTCCTATGCATTTGAAGCCTGAATTAATAAAAGCCCATTTTATTCACAGCTTCTTGGGCACTCATCTATTGACTGATCTCATTTCATGGGTGTCTCAGAGAGAGTAGTCAATGTGAGGTAAATTCAGCCCTAAGCATGAGCTGCATATCTATCAAGCATCTGTGCATTTGGCTTTCTTGAAAATATTCAGGCATTGGGACCTGGATAATATTACATATTATTCAGTGAAAATTGACATTTGCTCTATAATTATAGTTTTGAAATTCATATAAGACTTATGATACCAATTGATTCTTACTGAAGTTAGCCTGGTCATTGGTACAAAGTTACATGTTGACTTAATATACAGCTGTTTAGTCAACACAGACAGACAAAATGGATTCAGTCTCAATATAGGTAGAGATTGGACCACTGCAGTGATTATTATTTATACTAATCAAAAATATTCAATAGTTCCAAGTCTTCATCTCACTTGCAGCTATGCAAATATGGCCAAAAGTTGGTGCCTTCTGTGTAGGAAACACATGGGTGGGTACAATTACAGGACTGCTTTATCAAAATTGAAGAGACTTCAGCATTATTTAAGACAAAAAAAAAGAAAAACAACCAAAAGTAAGTAATTAGGTAACCATAGTTGCTAAAGCAATGTTATTCACGAATAATCTGCATCTTTATCCTGTATTAAAGACTAAAATAGAATACAAACCCTGCAGTACAAAGAATTCCCATGTGTTGGTACTAATCCCCTTGAAGACAAGAGTAAAATCTAAATTAAGAATTTCTTATTTGCATACTTATATCCGTAACATCATTATCCACATTAGTCAAAAGGTAGAAGTAACACAAGTGCCCATCTAAGGATTAACAGACAAAGTTTGGTTCATACATATAAGGTGTATTATTCACCCTTAAAAAAATAAATGAGCCTGACCGGGCGGTGGTGCAGTGGATAGAGCGTTGGACTGGGACGCGGAAGACCCAGGTTCGAGACCCCGAAGTCACCAGCTTGAGCGCGGGCTCATCTGGTTTGAGCAAAAAAGCCCACCAGTGTGAACCCAAGGTCGCTGGCTCCAGCAAGGGGTTACTCAGTCTGCTGAAGGCCCACGGTCAAGGCACATATGAGAAAGCAATCAATGAACAACTAAGGTGTTGCAACGCGCAATGAAAAACTAATGATTGATGCTTCTCATCTCTCTCCGTTCCTGTCTGTCTGTCCCTGTCTATCCCTCTCTCTGACTCACTCTCTGTCTCTGTAAAAAAAATAAAATAAAAAAGAAAATGAAATTCTGACACATTCCACGATATGGACAAACCTTGAAGAGATTATACTGAAACAGGCCAGTCACAAAAGGACAAATTTTGTATGATTCCACTTAGATGAGGCTTCTAGAATTTACAGAGACAGACATTTTTACCTGACCTGTGGTGGCGCAGTGGGATAAAGCATCGACCTGGAACACTGAGGTTGCCGGTTCGAAACCTTGGGCTTACCTGGTCAAGGCACATATGGGAGTTGATGCTTCCTGGTCCTCCCCTTTCTCTCTCTCTCTCTCCCCCCCCTCTAAAAATCAATCAATCAATCAATAAAACCTTAAAAAAAATAAAATGGTAAATTTTATGTTGTGTATATGTTAGCACAATTTTTAAAATAAGAACTTCCAGTTGGAAAGGACTATCAGGCATTACAAAGTATGTGAAAAACAACTGTGAAGTTTTTCTTTGACATATTATTTTGTTTCCTTTCATATTTTATTCAACTGATACTTTAAAAAATTAAGAAAGTAGTACAGTCTAAGACATATATATGTGTGTGTGTCATGGCACAATGGGGTGCTACAAGAATTTTTAAAACTTTTAATACTTGACTATTTAGTTAGGGGCATTGAACTCTTTTTTCTTAGATTATTTAAAAAAAAAAAAAGTTGACAACAGTCCAAATAAAAATAGCCCTCCAGTGTGAATGCCCTGTCTTGAACCATAAATATATAGGTCATGTAATAAAGTTACATCTTATTGGTCACATCACATAACAAGGTTGTATCTGATTGGTTAATTCTTGATACCAGAAATCTTAATATACAAGTACAGGTACCTGGTTTTTTAAAAAGTCACTTGGAGCAAAAAGGGTAGGTAATTATCAATTTTTTTTTGTAAATCAATCAAAATTATACCTATTTTCTTGTCAGGTGGGCAAATATATATATGCCACATAATATTAGTAATTAATTTATTTGTGCCATGAGATGAAAAAAGTTGAAAATCACTGCTATATATGATATATTTATTTGTTTTTACAAAAAAGGGATCATACTCAACATATTTCTTTGTAGCTTGATTTTTTCCACTTTGTATAATTATCTCTCCAGACCATTACATATGGCATTTTGAAAGATAGCTGCCTAATATTCTTTAGTATGGCTGTATCGTGATTCATTCAACTATTTTCCTATTGGCAGATATTCAGATAGTTTGCAGGGATTTTATTAATTCTTTGGTCAATATAAAAATATTCTTGAATGCACATTGTCACACAATAGGGAAGAATTTACTACACATAAATTTTGGTCAGAGGGTTTAACCTCATTATTCTCTAAAAAATGTTGAAAGAATTCATACTGTGATCAATATTATATAAGCAAGTCAGTTTCTCCTTGTCCTCACAAATACAAGAAGTTATCATTCATAATGGTTTTTACTGAGTTGAAAGGTGCAAAATGGTATCTCATTGTTTTATTAGTGTTGTTTTATTCATGAAATGAAACAGATCTTCAAATGTTAATTATCCTCTTAACATTTCTTTTTTTGGGGGGAGGGGTAAAAATTGCCTGTCCATATATTTATTTTTAACCTTTTCTTATTAGTTCATTTTTATTTTCTTATCAATTTTAGAAATACACATATTAGAGTTATTAGGTATAATAATCTTTATTAATAATATTTTTCTATTTTATGATTTGTTTATATGAGAATTTTAAATTTTTATGCAGCCCACTAAGTCTACTTTATGGTTTTCTCTTTAGCTTCAGACATTTTCCTCTACTCCCTCTATTATTATTGTTACTCAACAATGTTTCAATGTTCTATTAATAAAATGAAACAAAAGAATAAAACAATTAGTACAAATATCAAAAAAAGAAGAGATAAAATTATTTTTTGTACATAATTTGATTATATACCTAGAAAACCCAAGAGAGAGCTTCCACCCTCTGGGGGTGTAATAAGTCCTGTAGAATCTGAGCCACAGAGCCTAAAAATGTTCTGAGAAAAATGTCTCAGGAAAGTTCTTCTCAATTGCTAGACTCAGGGGAAATCCAAAACCCTGACATATTTTGACTCATGCTATCACACTGATTCTAGGCACTGCCTAGGAGACACTGTGCTTTTTAGCTGCTGTTTTCAGCACTGGAAATGGGGAGAAAGGTGGCTCTGGGGTATCCCAATCCTGCTATTTCATAGGAAATCCATAGGTGATTGTTCGAAGGCTCAAAAGAAAGAAGGTCTATTCCAGTTACTCCAGCCCAAGTCACCGCCTCCCCGTAGCTTACCCCCTGCACTTGGGAAGCATCTGTAGCAAGTCTTGTTGTCAGTGCTCCAGGGCTATTTCTGAGGTCATCAAACCAGCCAATGTCTTGCCCTAATATTGCTCTGAAACCAAATTTACGTAGCCTTTTTGTGAGGAGTTCTCCAGATTTAGCAAAAGCATATCCCTAAAATATGAAAGAGCCTTTAATGATATGTTAACGTGAAAAAGAGGGAAATAGCTAAGTCACTTACTCAAAAATAAAATTCCTTACCTGCAGAAATTGAGTGCAAAGGGATACACAGCCCATTGCTACAAAGAGCAGGCACACACCATGGATCTGTGACCTTTGTTCTTCTTTATCAATAAGTGAAAAAGTCTTTGCAAGATAGGAAGCAAGGAAGTCAATTTATTATTACAAACAATAGCGAAAATAATCAAATTTCTTTTAGAAATTTCTCTTAAACATTGACTTAAAATGATTCCACTTTCAACATACTAATAATTAAACCAAAGTTAACTTGGGATATATGTATTTTAATTCTCTGTGGGGAAGGAAATCTGGAGAATAAAAAGCAATGATTATGATATACAGAATTTTTGTCTTGTTTCTTTGCCTTATGCAGGCAATTATGTTGGCTTTTCTTTGATACAGATGAAAAATATGATGAAATGCCTTAAATCCTTTATGTACTAAGGCAAGAAAAATAGGAAAGAAGGAGGGAAAGAAGGAAGGAAGGAAGGAAGGAAGGAAGGAAGGAAGGAAGGAAGGAAGGAAGGAAGGAAGGAAGGAAGGAAGTTAATCTAAGAATGTTATCTGAGACAAAACTCAAAGTATTAAAACCTCTGTCTTCAATAATAGATGCAATAAAGATGATGTTCTTACTCAGGTACATTGCCCGTTATTAGTTTTATAGAATATATATATGTCATTAAACATATATCATTAATAAAGCAACTAGCTATCAAGGCATTGATGGAATTGGCTTAGGAGAGAAAAAAGTTTTCATCTATTTGATGCTGAGGTTGCTGTCTCTAAATCACCAGAAGCTGAAACACATTCCCCTTAAAAACCAATTAAAAAGGCCCTGGCTGGTTGGCTCAGGGGTAGAATGTTGGCTTAGCGTGTGGAAGTCTTGGGTTTGATTCCTGATGAGGGAACACAGGAGAAGCAACCACCTGCTTCTCCACCCTTCAACCCCTCTCTCTTCTCCTGCAGCCATCGCTCAAATGAGCAAGTTGGTCTCAGGCAATGAGGATGGCTCCATGGCCTCACCTCAGGTACTGGAATGGCTCAGTTGCTGAGCAACAGAGCAGCAGCCACAGATAGGCAGAACATCAGCCCCAGAGAGGGGTTGCTAGGTGGATCCCAGTCAGGGTGCATGCGGGAGCCTGTCTTTCTGCCTCCCACTTGCTAACAACAACAAAAAAAACCCTATGAAAATTGGGAGTGGGTTTTTTCAGCCTATAATAAGTAGTAAACTATACTCATAAGTAGCAGTATTCAGAACTTATAGACATATGCTCAAGTAACAAACTGGGGACCAAACTATTGCAATAAGAAAACAAAGAGAACAGCTGTAAATTCTAATGACATTGCCCTACAGTGAAAGGGGTTTTAGTACAAGAAAACCTTCCTAATTCAGACTAAATGAGGGAACTGTGAGAGTTCAGAAAAAAAGTATACATTGTAGAGATGTATAATAAATCTTTATTTATTGCTCAAAGTAAACTATTTATATTTATTCAGTAAATATTTACTAAGTATCTGCTATATGCCAAATAAATCTCCTGAAAACAATGTATACTGCTCCATTAACAGATTGTTTTTTGTAAAGCAGGAGTAAAACATTCTATCTTAAATTCCAAAGTGGCAGGAAAGGTTCCAGATGAATAAGATTTACTGTATCTAGGACAGAAAAGTTTCCAGAGCCTTCATGGTTCTTACTACAGGTAAAAGTAGGTTCAGCAGTCACCACAGCCACTCTTCTCAGCATAGAATAGCTCACATTTTTATTTTATAGAGTTCAAAAATTAGAGCATTAAAGATATATTTCAGTTTGATTTTTAAAAGCACTACACTAACCCTCTGCAAACCCAAACTCTGATGACACAATTTTCATTTCTCCCTAAGGTCATCTGTTATAATCACAGGCTATAGAACTGTAGATTAGCCAATTTAACTCTAATTTTATAGATGGAAAACTATAGCCCAAAACATCAGATATTTTGTTCAAGATCATGTAGCAAAGTGGTTATTATTAGATGAGGAAACGCCTATATTTCAGATTCTAGTACAATGGTTTTCTTCTGAGCACGCTCTTTGGCTTTTGGTATTAACCATCTTTTTAGGGTTAAAAGAGAATATTTGGCTAATGTTAAACCCACGTAACTATCCAGTGAAAGATTGGGCATCTATGTATCCATAATCTTTTTTCACAAAATTCTTTCCCATGAGTTCTTTGTACTTTCTTTGTATTTGCAAGCCAAACAGTTACCCATCAATAGGTTCCTCAGTTCTTAGATGAGCTGTAGTTTGAACCTACACTGGTGTCATTTTTGTAATGGAAAGTTTGTTGGAGGAGGAAACGAACATTCATTAGACTCTTGCCAAATGTGTTACTTAACCTACATGAGAATTTCTTTGAATTAGTATTCTCAACACAACTCAGAGAGGTAGATGTTCTTGTCTCATATTACAAATGAGGAAACAGGCTCATCAAGAAGAAGCCACGTGCCCAAATGCACGCAGAGAGTGCAGAGCAAAGGCCTACGACAAATCCAGGCTGGCTGGCTCCACAGTTCACGCTTCTTCCCATCCAAATTGCTGTTTTGGGCACTTGGCACATTTTCCAAGTCAAAAAGACCCAGGGAATGCAAATCAGATGAATTGCATCTTACATGTATATTAAGGCTACACTAGATTAGCAATCAGGCACCTAATCATGCCCAGTCATTTGCTGAGTCCATCTTCCAAACTGTGGTCTCAATACACCGAATGTGAATATTGTGGCCTTTAGATATGTCAGAATGGAAATGATGCAATTAAAACCAGACTATTATCTGACTCATGATTATACCTTATGAGAGAAAAATATGAATCTAATGATGAATATGTGATAATTATGCTAAGAGACAATGAAATAATCTTCTTTACCAGAGAGGAAAAATAGTAGTTTGTCTAGCATCATTCTCTTAACAAATATAACCCTGGGAGAATATAAACTGTAAGTAGATTTCGGATTTTAGCGACTAGACCCTGATACCCTGGTCCTGCAGTCCTGGTCAGTGCACTAGCCACTGTACCACCATAGTCCAGTGCAGTCCTTATGTGAAAAGCTCAATTGCTCAAGCTAAGTTTTTCCTGGGATTTCTGGTGTGACTGGAAGAATCACAGAAAATATTCTCACCATCAATAATCAGTGATTGCTCTAGGAGGGCAGGTGTCATAGCTGAATCATCAAGTTGTGTCTGTCTTGGACATTTCATAGACCACTAGAGTTGGAAATTATCTTACAAATGATCTTTGTCAATCCTTTATTTTATAGTTCAGGCAACAGAGGACCGGATGAGGGGCACGATGAGTTCCCAGGGCATAGGACTGGTGAAGCCCGAATTATCATGGCAGTGAAGGGCTCTGGCTAGATTTTGATGGAAATTGCTAAATTCTACATCAATTTTTTTTCAAATCAGCATAATAAAAGAACTAGTTAGTATCTAGCAGAACCAGTTACAGAAGAAGGTCTCCTGACAGGGAAACCAGGACTTTTTCCACAGCAGCGCATAGATAGGGTGATGCTGGGTGAATATGTTCTTTACTCTGCTTTTATAAAACAGAAAGAGATGATCAGCAAAGATGCTGACCTTCTGGATTTATTTTAAAAGCAAACATCTAGCAGAGGTCCCCAAACTTTTTACACAGGGGGCCAGTTCACTGTCCCTCAGACTGTTGGAGGGCTGCCATATACAGTCAGACAGTGCTCCTCTCACTGACCACCAGTGAAAGAGGTGCTCCTTCCGGAAGTGCGGGGGGGGGGGGGGGGCTGGGCGGGGCGGATAAACGGCCTCAGGCGGCAGTAGTTTGGCAACGCCTGAAAGGTCTAGTCTTCATGGATTGAGCCCCACCCCGGACATCTGCGTCACTGCTGAGTGCGGGGCATTTCCAGAACTCCTCGCTACTGGAATGTCAGCTTTGTGAGAGCAGACAGGGGCTGTGATTTTCTTGTTCACCCCTCTATTCCCAACACCAGCAACAGAGACTAGTAAACAATAAGCGATCAATAAATATTTGTTGAATGATGCGATAATGAATAGACTTTTTTGTTTAATGTCTGTCTTCCTCATTAACCTGAAACTGCTTTAAGGAAGACACCATGATTATACTCAGTTCCCAAGTTCCTAGCACCGTGTCTAGGAAAGGTAACAAATATCTGCTGAGGTGAACAAACATTTATGCTATATTTGGATATTGTACATACTAGACATTAAGGAATGTAAATTAATTATTTAAAAGATTTTTAGCATAAAGTTTTTACATAACCTGACATTCAATGTACCAGAGTTGAATGAAGGTCCTTGTGTTTCCAATTTCCTCTCTGAAGTGAACAATATTTCCTTACTTGCCACAAGGGGGCAGTGTGAAAATTGAAATCAAGGCTGGGCTCTCCCCTACACTATTGACTTTGTGAACAATCCAGGTTTTTCTGTACAACTCATGCCTGTGGCAAGATTTATTCGGGTCAGGAGTTCTACAGGAGAGACTACGAGAGAGAGAGGGGAAGTAGAGGGGGAAACTAAACCTTAGGACTCTCACTAAGCTCTGACAATGTGGTGTGCTGGCAAATCCTTGCAGCTTCTCAAGGGCTGGATTTTAGTCCTTGCCCCATCACCTAATGTTTGTGTTACCTTGAACAAGTTAATAAAGTTCTCTAGATTCTAGGTTTGCCTTCCTGAAGACCTCACAAAATGTGTGTGTGTGTGTGTGTGTTTGTGTGCATGAGCATGTGTGTGTGTGAATTTCAACTAAGAAAACTTGCTAGCGTTTTGATAAATAATTTTGCAATGATAAGGTTTCCTTAGAACCTGACTCCAGTCAGAGTGTCTGGATTTGAATCTTAGATTCACCACTTGCTATCCTAAGTTCTCTATGCATTGGTTTGCTTCTTTGTAAAATGGGAACAATAAGAATACCTACCGCCGATGGTCATTAGGACAATTTAATGAACGGTTACCTATAAAGTGCTTAAGCGGTGTCTAGTTAATGTTTGTAGTTTTTTTTTTTTTTTGATTATTATAGCAATGAAGTCAGATGGCGAATCGCAAAACTTCTAGGAAGTGAAAAACTGAAATAAATGTAATCTTTCCTATCCCTTGTTTTACTTTTCTTTTCCCATTTTCTCTCTACCTCCCAATTTCAATGATGCAATCAGCAGGAAAGCAGAGTATTGTACAACACATACTAACACCTGTGATCATGAGTAAAACTTTGTACCTAAGCTGATCAGCAGGATCAAAATACCTCTACAACCCTTTTGTAATCATTCAATAAACCTGCTTGCATTCTGATTTGGTTTGCATCTAGGTAAACTGCCCTCTTCAACACTAAATTTGCAGCCTTAGTGCAGTTTTTACAGACATGGTGACTATATGAGTGTCCTGCCAACCTGAGTGATAGTGCTTAACTTCACCTTCTTACCTCCTGTGTGATGGGATACCGGAGGCATTTTTATTTCTTTAGAGATGGAAATAAAACTAAATATATTCAAAAGCCAGTCTATAAAAAATGACCATCCCCACTGATAGAAGAACAAAAGACGAGGAGACTAAAGCTAATCCAGCTGTTTGCTTACCCCAAGAATCTGGCTGAATAAAAAGGCATAGAGGGGTGTGACTGCCCCATTGACAGCTGCACCCACAGACCCTACCACCATGTAGGGCCATTCTGGACCATTGAGTTTCAGAATCCTCCTAACTGGGGCGGGTTCAATTTCTTCTTCCGCAGCAATGTTCTTGTCCTTGAAGGGAGAGAGGGTTAGATTAATCACCCAAATGTACACACAGACATTTTTTCATACACTCTTTTTTTTTTTTTAAACAGCAGAAACCCTTTTTGGCGTTCTCATATGTAAGAGTCATGGTTAGACTGGTTACGAGTGACCTCAAAGATCTGTAAGATGTAGTGATTTGTCATTTTGTGAGGAATGGTCTTGAACTTCCTGAGACCATGCTACAACTGGAAGGGAGGGACCCAGAGGGACCACTCACCTGACAGTGAGCCTACAGTCCTCATTTCACAGTTGCACATGTATCAGCTCTCAGGGAGTAATAAATACGGTGGATCTTTGAGAAAATAAACCTCTGATTTTAAAAACATGTGTTATATTGGTATTTACATACTTGAGGACTTACTTGTGAAATTTTCAAGGTATGTCCTTCATATATGTCAAAGCTCCTAAGGGCAGGCCAGTGCACCTGAAGTTTGTGAAATTGTGTTAACAGTTTCAATTTACATGTTTTCTGTACGGTTTTCTTCAACTAGTGCTGCAAAGTTTCTTTAATTAGTGCTCCAAATTTATTTGAATTTCTAAATTTCACATTTTCTTCACAAGGAATAAAAATTATTTCACTATTTCCTTATTCTGAGCTCTTTATTTGCCCTTAAAGTGTCAGAGCTAGTACATTTGTATCTTCTTGATGGCAAATATTATATTCAGAACCTCATTTTTACCATCATTTTCCCCTTGTTTTGATATTGCTTGGTGCTTTGTCTTAGACCCATTTATTCAATAATTTTTTAATTTATTACCCACTTTATTTGAGAAAAAATTTTAGGTGGCTTATATAGATATGTAATAATTTTTAAACTTTTTTCTATTAAAATATATTAAAAATATCTATAGCAAATTGATTACAAAGCTGTTAACTAGTGTTTTCTTTACTTAACACATAGTAATTTATCCTTTTGGTAACTGAATGTCAGGAACACACAACAGCAAGGAGCCTCACATACTTTCCTTTTGCTTACAAAAATCAAAGGCCATATCACCAAGTCAGCTTAAATAAAAGCCTGCATTATGTCTGTGTCATTATAGAGCAAGCCAAATAGGATGAGGGAAGGCAGCGTGGCTGGAGATGGATGTGTTATTGCCTTAATTTCAAATTCTCTCTTGGCCTGACCTCAACATTTGCACTTGTCATTACTACTCACTCATGCAACAAATCCTTCTGTTCAATGATTTTATTTCTGACAGCTTACTAACTCTAGGAATCAATGCCAGAGAAGAAGAAAGGAGCCCAGGAAAGCTGAGTGGAATTGGCATAGGAAGAATGGGATTCTTGAATGAACACCACACAGCCAGTGATGGAATATATCACCAAGGACTTTAGCTCAGTTTTGGGTCTCAGTTACACAATCCTCAATATGAGAGAGTTAGATGAAGTTGTTTTGCGGAGACAATTCTCTATATGGGTTGCTCATGTTTCTGCATATTTTGGGGAAGAGAAGTATTAGCTGCCTTTGTGTCAGAGTATTTTTTCAAGGGTGTTTGTATAGCAAATAGCTTTGAAGGACACAGGTGGCGTATCCATCCCAAGAAATGGGCAGATGTGTTTATTGTCCATTATGAGTAAGGCTTCTCAAGCCTGGGATACCTCTCCTGTAACACCCTCCCTTCATTTACTGCTGTCATCTGTCCCTCTTTACATCAATTTATGTAAAGTGGGGATTGGCCTGGGGAACCAGTATGCTGTACTCTGGCTACTGCGGAGCAACCAAACGGTGCTGTGATTGGCCCATCATGAAAGCTGGAGCACCCACTAGTGGGTGGGAGGGACCAGGTTGACCAGCACTGCAAAAGTGGGCAGTTTTTATAAAAAGGTTCGCCATCATGGTTTTGGGCTTCATATTCTCACAGAGCCCCCCATATATCAATTTAATTCTTAGACAAAGCCCAAAGAACCAAGAGGAGTAGGGAGAAATTATTCCTCTCAAACAAGCTTGAATTGATTTCATATAAACAGTGGTGAGCAAAAGTAGATCTATAGTTGTGAGTATGCAAAACACAGTTTATTCTTGTATTGCTATTTATTCTTGTATTATTTACTATTATTATTAACCTACTTTTGCCCACTCTTGTATTCTACTTTGTCTTCTTGTTTTCCTGAAAGAGATCCTTAGATATTAGAATATCAGAGATTGAAACCTCTAGTCTGCAGATTTCCCCTAATCCTAAACTGAATTTTATCAGCATTATCACTAAGATCAGACCCCCATGTCTAGGAGCCAAAAGTACAGCTTGGAGTGTGAAGAGAAATGGGCTTTAGTCTCAGCTCTATTCCCTGCTAACTACAAGACCTTGAGTCAGACATAACACTTAGTATTTAGTAAAAACACAGACTTCTGCAACTTTCTAAGTTTTCAGCATTAAAACTCTAAGACCACAAGGAGGAGATAACCTCTTTATGTATTTAAAACCTTTTGCATTGTAACATAAGATAGAACATTTCCTAATAAACAGAAGGTAAGGTTAGAGCTTCTTCATCAAAACAAAAAAAGGGAGATTTTCACCAGTGTTTGGACTTGCAGAATTTAGTTAACTATATATTAAAATACTTTAAAATGTACTTGGGACTAGAATAACCTAAATATTTAAAATATATACTTTAAAATGTACTGAGATTACAAATTCCCTAAGTTAAAATCTATTAACCCTAATTCTACTGTTTTCTTCTTAAAAAATATTAATTATTTTCATCTAAAAGACCAACATAGCTATCATACAAGCAAGCAGTATTAATAGAAGCATCAGATCTTTAACTTCTGGAGCTTTAGCAAAATCACATTGGCTTCCCTGTCACTTTCTGCCTCCCTCTTCCTTCCTCTTCTGTAACTAGAGAGAGACTACAAAGTGGTTTTATTCAAAATTATACTGGTTAACATTTAATTGAGTTTAATTGCTCCATTCTAATTTACAATGGAGCATTTTTATCTCTCTAAAACTAATCTCTGTATTTGAGTTGTTTCCTTCTATGGAAATGCCTCCCTTCTGGATTTTCCCTCCTCATAAGAACGCCATGGGAATTTGACCTCCAGGGAATCTATTCTCTGCAGCTGGGCTGGCCCTCTCCCAGTTTCAACAAGAACAGCAAAACCAGATTTTCTTTTTCTTCTTCCTACCTCTCGCTTTTATTGTCAAATGTTGACCCAGAAACTAGAAAGAAACATAAAAGTATAAAAAATTGAATATAATTGGTGTTGCTATATTTGAAATTTCAGCATCATGTTTAGTTCTTTCTCCCTTGAAGCTCTATTTAACTCCTTACAGAATGTTCTCTGCAGTTATTAGTGGCAGCACCGTGAACATAGATGAAACACCTATTTCTAGAACTGGAAGAGGACTTGAGTAAGAAATCATGCTTCTAAGTGTTTTCTCTCACTGTGATTCACCCTGCTGCTCCCAAGGAAATGTGTTCATGTATAAAATTTACTTAACACACCCCATTAGATAGTGGGGTCTTTATTTATTTATTATCAGTACATTGAAACAAAAAGAGAACCTTAAGAATCCTTAATCATCAGATCACAAATAGTGCCTTACTTTCTTCCAAATGTGTCATTGTGAACCAATTTTTACAATTACTTCTAAAATAAATTCTCGTGTTGAATTTTGAAAGACAATTTGAAATTATGTCATTCATAATAAATATGCTTGTTATTAAAGCAGTGTCTGACATTCACTTTGATAAATATTGTGGTTTAAGCTTAATTTTATTGTAAAATTCAATTTTTCATACTAGTTTAAAAATCTTCTGATGTCCTACAAGATGCAGGGCACTGGGCAAGGTGCCCAGGTTGATACAAACACAAACAATATATTGCCACTAACTTTAAGAAGCTTATAACTTGGTATTATAACATGCCCTCCAGTAAAGTTCAATATGAAAATTGCCATGAAAAGAATCAAATGAAGACTAA
Organism: Saccopteryx leptura; assembly: GCF_036850995.1. Classification (NCBI taxonomy): domain Eukaryota; kingdom Metazoa; phylum Chordata; class Mammalia; order Chiroptera; family Emballonuridae; genus Saccopteryx; species Saccopteryx leptura. The sequence continues at coordinate 55,001,044 of NC_089509.1, forward strand.
TGGGGGATAAAAATGAGAGTCTCAGGGTTGAAAAAATAAAGTGCAATAATTAAGAAAGGCTTTAAAGAGGAGGATGGTCACTTTATGTGACAGTGCCCACAACAGCGTCTGATGCATGCATCCTGATGAAGAACATTTTATACTGCTACATGTGTTGATTCCTCTCCTATCTCTTTCATGTTTGTATTGTTTTGCATTAACACGAACAGTAATAACTAGTTACCACAGATGGTAACTAGACCTATTGTAGGAATCATTTTGTAAGGTATGTAAATATTATATGAAATTATTATGATGTACATCTGAAACTAATAGGATGCTGTGTGTCAATTATATGTCAATTTTTTTTTTTTTTTTTTGTATTTTTTCTGAAGCTGGAAATGGGGAGAGACAGTCAGACAGACTCCCGCACGCGCCCGACTGGGATCCACCCGGCACGCCCACCAGGGGCGATGCTCTGCCCCCCAGGGGGCGTCGCTCTGCCGCGACCAGAGCCACTCTAGCGCCTGGGGCAGAGGCCAAGGAGCCATCCCCAGCGCCCGGGCCATCTTTTGCTCCAATGGAGCCTTGGCTGCGGGAGGGGAAGAGAGAGACAGAGAGGAAGGAGGGGGCGGAGGTGGAGAAGCAAATGGGCGCTTCTCCTGTGTGCCCTGGCCGGGAATCGAACCCGGGTCCCCCGCACGCCAGGCCGACACTCTACCGCTGAGCCAACCGGCCAGGGCCATTATATGTCAATTTTTAAAAGTTGTGATAACTTGTATTAAGCTAGTCTTATCAAATACCTTTGCCGATCAAATACTTTTTGCTGAGGTTATTACAATTTAAGAAAGATTTAAAAATCGGGGGAGGAAGTTTGTAGATATTCTTAAATTTTTTAAAGTATACTAAATAATGAAATACTCTGCTAAGTACATGTAATTTGCCTGTGATTGTTAGAATGGTACATTCAAGAACCATTAATTAACCCTAATAGTCCAGTTTTAGTGATGATGTATTCTTAAAAGTAATTATTTAATCTTTCTTTCTTCTTTAAAAATATCATGTAAAATTTAGATTTTCCATCAGGTCATGATGTATTCTCCCATTTAGTTTGATAGTGAAATATTACTAGATATAGGCCTTGAAAGTTCTTATTCTAGGTTGAAAGGCATACAATAATCCCCAGGAGAGACTTCTCCCATTCCCCCACGAGTGACTGGTGCCTGACCTTTCTGTCTTCTTCATGAGTAGGTTTATGATCTACAACAGCTAATGGAGGTTCATGTACCAAGTAAGAAAGCTGAGACTTGGAGCGTTGCCGGATAGAAGCTCTGTAAATAAACAAAAAAGATGAGTCTGTAGATTGTGGGCAGGTTGAAACAGAACTCAACTGGTATCCAAGTTTACAACACACATCAAATAAACAGAGATGTTTGCTAGGTCACATGGTAGCTAGATAAGCACTCTTTCCGGTTAGGCTTGACAGAATTATACTTAGGGCAGAATTAATCAGTGGGGTTGCTCTGGGCCCCAGGCTAAACCTTGACCCAGGAGAAAGAAAGAGAAAGGGGGCAAAGTTGTCCTACTAGTTTATTAGAAAAAGGTGTAAAACTCAAATCCATCCTGAACCCACATGGTTCTGCTAATTGCAATAATGACAATGACCCATTGCCTTTACTTCCCTTCTGGTTGTAAGTTACTGTTTTGATTTCTCTCTTTCTCTCTCACTTTCTCTTTCCAATCCCCTCCAACCTGATGTTTACTTTAATGTAATGCCATCTGGCCTGACCAGGCAGTGGCACAGTGTGTAGAGCGTTGGACCGGGATGCGGAAGACCCAGGTTCAAGACCCCGAGGTCGCCAGCTTGAGCGTGGGCTCATCTGGCTAAGCAAAAAGCTCACCAGCTTGGACCCAAGGTCGCTGGTTCAAGCAAGGGGTTACTCAGTCTGCTGAAGGCCCGCGATCAAGGCACATATGAGAAAGCAATCAATGAACAACTAAGGTGTTGCAATAAAAAATTGATGATTGATGCTTCTCATCTCTCTCCATTCCTGTCTGTCCTTATCTATTCCTCTCTCTGACTCTCTCTCTGTCCCTGTAAAAACAAACAAATGAACAAACAAAACCAAAAAATAAAAACAAACAAACAAAAACAAATAAAGTAATGCCATCTGTATTGAATTGAACTAGTAGGAGGAAATAGAACACCCAGAAAATATCTTATTGAAATATGATATAATTTAGCTTGATGTGTTCATTCATTTATTCAACAGAGGTTTATTGGGACCTACAATATGCAAACCAAATCCAGGTGCTGCGGGGGATACAAACTAATCAATCACAGACTTTTTCTTCAAGGAGCTTAAATCTTGCAGAAGAGCAATACATGTACACCCAATCCTGATATAAGGAAGAACATGCTAAGTGTTAAAAGGCAGGTTTGAATAAAGAGTATGGAAATTTAAAGGGAAAAGAAATATATTGTAGGAGTTACCATGGAAGTCTTGTTAGAAGAGGTGGCTAAGGTAGGACTGGGTTTTTGTAGGCTGGAAAGAAAAGCATTTCTGACTGAGGGAACAGTAAAAATGGTAGAATGAAGAAAGGAGAGAGCAGGAATACTCATTATGTATACTTAGTACAGGACAGATATAGAAAGTGATAGTTTCAGGTTGTTTTGCTGAGATCTCTGAGAATGAGACTCCTACTCTCCTCTAGGTTAAGCTTGAAAATATGTAGCATTGGGAGCTGTAAGCAATTACATTGAAACTCTTAAGGAAAGAAGCTTTCTGATAAATAAAGCCAATAGTGGTTGGGAAAAAGTAGAGTTGAGAAGAGGAGAGAGACTGGGACAAATCATGGAAGCCCAGCCTTGCATGAAGCCAAAGCATCTTCCTCAGACTACTTAGTTATGTCAACTGATTCTCTTCCTTGAAAGGTTAAACCAGGGTTATCAGGGTGGTGCCTGTCTATTACATATATGCTCATCTAGCTTTCTTGAGAAGGCAGTAACACATCAACTTAATTACTCTGATTTGTTTCCACATTCTGTTAATGGTACTGCCATCCTCTTAGTCATTCAGGTTCAACAAGGTGCATTTATCTCAAGCCTTCCCTCTTCCTTGCTTTTGCATATTCAAACTCTTGCCACACCTCATTAAGAACAGGCACAAAACCATTTCTCATTCCTACTGCCTGCTACCAAACTGGCTTCTTCTGGGACACCCGATTTCCCTCCCCCTGATATGAAGTTCTATAGCAATTGAGTCATTCTTTTGGCTTAGGTAATTAAGGTGGAGCTGTCTTCTCCAGAAGGTGTAAGGAAGAGGCATGTGTCACCTGAAGAGAGAAGAGTGCATAATAAGGCTGAAACTTAAGGTCATGGAGCTAAAATAAAACTCAAGAGTATTAGAAGCCACTGTAGGATATGTGGAGAGAAAAAGGCATGATAATATATGTATAGTTGCCTACCTCCCAATTCTTAGCATGGGAAGACCTATATCCTTGTTATTTCAGATTTATACTATTTTGATCTTATATTTCTTAAGTCTCTCACTGTCTTCCTATCCTCCAAACCATTCCACTTGTCTAGCATAGGCTGTCTTAATAAAGACAGATAGGCAAGTACCTTACCTGCCAGCCACTTCTCACTACTATCTACCATTCATATAAACACCAGAACTGTAATTTGATCACATCTCTTTCCAGAAACCTACAATATCTGCCACTTTCTTTCTCAGAAGCTGCTTTGCCACTTCTCATTATAAATAAAAACAGCTAAATCAGGGAATAAATGCTTGCTCTTTCTCAACATAATTGTTCAGGAAATTAATTACTATCATCTATTAAATTTTTCTTGAACCTAAATGATACAACTAAAGAAAGACTTAGCCTTCAGAAATACCACAGGCAAAGAAATAAGATACAAATTAATATTCCACTTAGTCATCTTTTATCAAAAAAAATCTGTCAGAATACACAATCAGATATTTTTTAACCATCCTTCTCATCAAACTTATAAATATTTCTCTTCAAGAGGTTAATAGCTACTTTATGTGTATAAATTGTATTTCTGAATTTCTCATTCTAGCCACCAAAAAGTAGAATCTGTGAGAAGAAATGGTCAAACGGGAAATTTTTGTATTAAAATAGTTACTGGTCTTAATAATAAATTGTAAGTAAACTACTTAGAACAGGTGGAATTTGGTTCATCTGGAAAGTTAAAAAAATATTTATTTTCCTGTCAACATGGTCATGAGATACATCTCCTCTTTGCAACCTTTAACCTAATATCAAAAGATATGCCTAGCCATTCTCTGTGCTTAAGAAGTTAGTTTATCTTTACATTATAATTCTAATGATCCTTATAATTTAATTTTTCTTCCAATCAGAAAAGCATAGTTAAATCTAATGTCAGATATCTATAAAACTACCTAGTAATTTTGGCACTTTTATAGCTTTTAATTCAAAGAGTAACTTGAAGCTATCATTTTATTATTTTCAAAATTCAGTAAATTCAATAAAGATATTTTATATTTTTCTGAATAGTTTTGTTCTCAAAAGAAAAATAAAAAATTCTAAGCATAAACTTAGTAAATTTTACATTCTAAGCATAAACTTTCCTTTGAATATTAAAAATAAATTTGTGTTTGAACTACTTGAAGTTGTTAACTGAATGTTTTGTTTCAAGCTCCTTAACCATTTTTCAATAAGTAATTAGCTAGCTATCTTGAATGAGCAAGACTTACAACTTTGCTCAGAGCACTGCCCTGAACTAAATGATCTAGAAATGTTAAGGAAATGCTGAAGAAGTATGCTGTCAACTAGAGTATTCTAACTTAAGAAAAAAATAAAAACTTTAAAAACATTTTCATGAATATAGACAATATTCTCAAGCAGAATTCTTCTTAATTCACAGCCTTCTACTATTAAAGGGACTATTTTATTAAAAATTTTAAACCAGGATGAAAGATTAAAATTTACAATCTTCTTAATAGCATACTCAAATATATATATGGTGAATAGTCATACAGTCATCTATAAAAAAATAAATAGTTAAATTTAAGAAAAGGAAATAGTTGATGTTTAAGAAAGTCCTCTTTAAACATTAGAAAATATATTGCTTATTTTATCTAATTAAAAGCATGATTTGACTTTATTATTCTAGAAGAAAAAATATTTGAATTCAATTGCAACTCAGTAGGTTAAAGAGTAGAGCTAAAGGAATGCATACTGCTCACAAAAATTAGGGGATGTTTTATCACTGCATATTCATTTTGAAATATCCCCTAATTTTTGTGAGCAGTATATTTGGCCTCCATGTAAGATGGTATTTTGTACCGCAGTGAGCTTTGGGGGGACAAGACTAAACACAGATTTCTTTTTAATTCCCTTTCTAAGTTCAATAAACAATGTTTTAAATACAGAGCATTTTTATCATGACCCTACCTACCCCAAATAAGATGAGAAGCTAAACAAAACAAAACAAACAAACAATGAATTAGAAGCAAGAATCTCAAGATAGCAAACAGGTATTCATTTGCATGTTCCTATTACACAGAACCTGGAGCTATATACTTAGGGCTCTCTCTAGGACTTGGAATATTGCGTAAGGATCCTAGCTGAAGGCTCCTAAGACTATTTGCCAATCTTAAAATCTGCCCCATGGCTTGTTTAACTTACCTTAAACTAGCCTGGTAGCTCCCTCTGCTAAAGGTCTGTTTGTTCTCAAGTAAAGCACCTTCAGTTTCATCTTTTCCTATTTTAACACAGCATGAGGGATTCTTTAGTATATGCTATAAGCAGAACCATGTCAAAATAAAATTATTTACTATGTTTGCCTAGCATATCATTACTATGTCTGATGCTAAAACATTCTATTAACTTTATTGCAATACGCAAAATAGCACTTGTCCAGCACATATTAACAAAAAATTGTCAAAATACTTAGCAAGATTGAATCTTTAAACTGTATATGTATATACATATGTATATGTATAGCCTATTTGTTGTCACTACAGAAATAAATATAATGTGAATCACAAAACATCTTAAGGGAAGCTCACTAGAAATAGGAAAAAAAATGATAGACTCACCAAAATTTTTAAATAAGTCATTTCATAATAAATCATACATTAAATGTATAGTTATACAGTTATAAGCAGTAGCAGACTATACAGTTATACCCAGTGGAGTTCAAAGTTGATATGTGATATGGTAGAAAAAGGGTGGAGTAGTTGATTAATATAGGTTGGCATAAGCCGCCAAATTTGAAAAAAAGAAAGTGCACTAGGGCCTGAAGGATCTATTTACATTAGTGGAAATAAGCACAAAACAGTTCAATTACTGATGAATTCACTCAGTCATTAAGAATAGAGCTCTTACTGTGGGCAGAACACTATAGGAAGCCTCTCTTATTTGCAAAGTGTGGGAGGATGAGGGAAGAGGGTGGAGTTGAAAGTTCTTCCACAGGAGACCCGGGTTTTGGCTTTATGATTTGATCAACTAACTGAACCTCCTGAACTCCTGTTCTTTTCTTTCCCATTTATATAATGACTCCAAGGGGTTTTGAGAGAACAGATAAGACAGTGTATAATAAAATGCATAAGAGCATGTAAAGCATTACTTACGTTAACTATTTAACATAATGAATAAGCATAATGAAAAAGACACTTGCCCTTTATGTCCTCCTCTTCATTAAGGGCTCGATCTCCTTGACTTTGCAAAGTCACTAGAGTGAAATAAACTCCTTTTCTTTCCAACAGTTCTTCATGTGTGCCTCTCTCCACTGCTGAACCATGTTCAAAACCAATAATGACACCTGCGGCTCTAACCGTTGATAGGCGATGAGCAACTGAAATGATTGTATGTCCATGCTGAATCTGCAACAATGTACAGTGTACTGTTACATAAGACTGAAAGGCAGAGCTGACACTGACCTCCGGATCATCTTAGAATCTACAAGTAAGTCAGGGGCTTGGTCCCTGGAAAAATCCTTAAATAACCTGTATAGACATTAGAAATGACCAGTGCACTTTCTCACATTGTTGGTCCAGTTGCTGCTACTAATCAAAAGCTAAAAGCAAATTAAAAAATAAATAAATAGAAAAATTTAAAACTCATATTTTAAAGTTAGACTAAATCATAACTGTTTTTCTGTTCAACTGTGAGGACCATTGTAGTGAGCCAATATTGTCTGTTTGTAAACAGTCAGACTGGATACACCGACTCATGTAGCACTTCTCTCTCTCTCTTCTCAAAAAGCAGCCTTTCCTACAGCACCACAAACATTTCCTCATGTAAAATTAACTCAGACTTTCAACAAACCTTACTCAATGCCTCTTGTACCATGGCTTCACTCTCATTGTCCAGTGCCGAGGTGGCCATGTCCAAAAGCAGGATCTTGGGATTTCGGACAAGGGCTCTAGCAATGGCTACTCTTTGTTTCTGGCCACCACTCATCTGGCCTCCTCCTTCTCCAACAAGAGTGTCAAATTGCTAGGAAGAAAATGAAGAGGAGGAATTTGATGACTCCTGACAGTAATCTATCATGAGGTCCTTTCTAGCTTCCTCCTAAAGCATGAATTTTCATAGGCCCAACTTTTACTGAAGTAATCTTTCCTGAAACAAGTTATTGTCTCATCGATATTTGTAGATAAGATAAATAAATTGATTTCTTCTTTTCTTTCCAAGCTTACTAGTTGTATAAATGTTTATATTTAGCTCAACTTCAAATAAAATGTTTTCACCAAACTAAAAGTTGATCAGGGTCCTAAACATCCATTTCAGAGGATTAAAGTACTTATCAAATATTGTCTCTTTTTTAGCTAGACAACACAGAAAAGTACAATGCTAAAGCTATTTTATATTGTGAATAAAAAACCAAACTACCTTTATAACAATTACTGTTGACAGCAAATATTTCCTGAGTATCTTGCATGTTTAGTATTATATCAGAACCTCAAAATGAAGTATTGATGTCATTCTTATCTTGCATATTATTGGCCAACATGAATTGAGCACCTACCATATAAAAAGAATGCATAGAGCTGAGCTATACACATATCATCTCATTAGTCCTCACAAATGCCTCACGAGGTATGTCCTGCTATTCTCCTCAACTGGTGGGTAAGGACATACTGGGTAAAGTAACTTTCCCAAGTTTATAAAGCTTGCAAATGAGAAGCTGGGATTTCTATGGAGGCAGTCTGATGCTAAAGCTTTATATTCTTTAACCACTAGACTATATTATACTCAAGGCTGTAATCCTATTCACACAGGAAATTTAGAAGATTGAAAAGAATGTGTTTTAGAGCACAGACTCTAGAGCCAGACCACCTGGGTGTAAACCTTGTCTTTCCTGCCTTGAGCAAGTTATTTGATCTCTCAGAACCTCAGTTCTCTATTTGTAGTTGGAAAGGTGCCTGAAAGGATGGTTGTGAGGGCTAAATAAATTACTAGATGTAAAGATCTTATTAGAACAATGCCTGGTTTGTAGTAAGCTCTATATATGTTTTTGCTGGGGACCAAAATATAAACAGGGTATTTTTGCAATCTGGATATCTTGGGGACAGAGGTGCTGGGCCTAACCCCCCACCTCACCTGCTTAATTAACAAGAAACTATACCTGATTCTCTTGTCCCACCCATGTTCTCCGGAAGAGACTGGAAGCTAGTTTCTTATTGGTGTAAAGTTAGATTTGAATGGTATGGTGGGGGTTGTCTTTGAGTTGTCTTGGAAACAATTGAATTGCTAATGGCCACGTTCTTTCCCTGAATAAAGACAGGTGTGCTTTTTGGAGCAGCCATGTTAAGTCTGAGGAACAGTAGAGACTGTTCTCCGTGCCATCCTCCCGAACCCATCTGTATGTATTTATCTTTAAGTCTCTGTCTATCATTTATTCAATTTCATACCTTTTCCCATTCGAGACCCCGTAATAGACTTGTTGCAGCTCAACCATGACACGTTTTAACTAGTAATAACTCTTTTTCAACTTAGCAAACCATTAGCCACAAAACCCATATAATAATAAAGAATTGGTTTTGTTGTCATTGTTGCTTAAAATGAAGATAGGTGAGGAGTTTTTGAATATATTGGATAGAGTACTTAGGACACGAATCAGCTGCCTAGGCACAAGAAGATTAAATGACAATAGGAAACATCAAAGGAGCATTGTGCAAGTTATTGCCGCATAACAAATGTTATCATCTGCTTAGACAAATACTTAATAGATAGAATAAGGAAATTGTATTTTTGTCAAAGAGGGCTTTTAAAAAGAAGTTCCCCCATCTGGTAGACTTTTAGTAGATCAATAACATGATTTCAAACAAAGGGGAAAACTCATGGTACGTTTCCAGCTACGAAACTAAAACATGACATTAAGAATTTAATGATTTAGGATTCAAATAAAAAGACATGCATACTGTGGAACTTTTTTCCTCCTACAACTTAAGGGTTTCTCTCTGTAATGAGTCTAGGGGTACCTGTGGCAGCTCCATGATGAAGTTGTAGGCATTGGCTTCCTTGGCAGCTCGGACTATATCTTCCCTCGTTGCTTCTTCTCTGCCATAGCGGATGTTCTCGGCAATGGTGGTGGAGAACAGAACTGGCTCTTGCTCCACAATCCCAATCTGAGCTCTAAGCCACTGAATGTTCAGAGAGCGAATGTCATGGCCATCCAAAGTCACCTAGAGAACATGAGTGAGCACAAATCACATCTCTTGGAATGCTTCAGGGTGCTGAATCATAATACTATGTTATACTTAACACATGTGGAGAAAAAAATAGAGAAAAAGATTGCAATGGAAACAATCTCTCTTACAAGGTGGTTGTCTATTTAAGAGTGACAATATATAACTGAAATAAAAAATAGCTTTAGGACAACTCACTGTAAAATACAAATAATGTAAAGTTCACTTAATTAAACATGCTTGGCAAATGTTTTAATTACTCAATAAAGAGTAGAGTCAGTTATTCACCGTACTTTGAATATTTTTATTACGTTTTGACTTGTGGTCTAAAATGCACTTCAAAGGATACAGTAAAAAATAAACAATGATTCCTATCTTATATATGTATTTTACAGAAAATCTTACTTTCTGGCTAGATGTACCAAGTAGCACTTTTCTGTTAAACAGCAATTGAAACAGTAAGTAAAATGAGAAAATTAAAATTACAATTAACAAAAATACAAAAATTTTACATCAAGAAACTATAATTTTTATATATTCAGAGTGTAGTTATGCTGGTATGTAGCAAAGAATATCCAATCAGAGAATGAAATGTCTGTGACAGAGAAAACTTCTGGATTGCTTACCATGTTAGTGTAACTAACATGCACTATAGAGAACTCATTGCATTGAAGCATTTAATATGTACTCAAATGAGTCTGTCTCAAAGCATCAAGGAGATGTTGACAATAATGATTCTGAGAGTGAAAAGCCTTTGGAAGCTGGCAGACCTGGGTTCAAATCAAGGGTAAGTCTCAATCTCTTAGACTCCATTTCCTCTTAAAATCATATATAATCACTTTTATAAAGTACTTAAATTATATATAATATGTGGTAAATAAAGGGAAATTATTAATATGTATATTTTTTTCTTAGTTTCAGTCTATGTTTATAATCAAATAAACACAGGGGGGAAAAAAGACTTAGTAGTCTGTGAAATTATAGAATTTTTTAAAAACCTAACTTCTCAGAGGAGTAATCAAGAGCTATTCACTATAGGCCTGACCTGTGGTGGCGTAGTGGATAAAGCATTGACCTGGAATTCTGAAGTCACCAGTTTGAAACTCCGGGCTTGCCTGGTCATGGCACATATGGGAGTTGATGCTTTCTGCTCCTCCCCCCTTCTCTGTCTCTCTCTCTCTGTCTCTCTTTCTACCCTCTCTAAAATGAATAAATAAAATCTTTAAAGAAAAACAAAAGCTGTTCACTGTTAATTCTGGCCTATAAGCATTTGAAGAATTGAGGGGAACAATAGTAATTTTGTTATAATACAAAGAAATAAATGAAAACCTTGGTTCACTGAAGAGTTAACAATACCATCGTGAATGTATCTGCACAGTCATTTCTATCACTCAGTGAAGGGACTGGTTATTCAGTGAGCACGGTCATTCAGGGAAGTAGTATAGCCAATGTGGTCAGCATCATTAAGTCAACCACACATGTGTCAGATGGTCTCACTGTATGTTAGTTCTTTGTGTTGTTTGATTAAGTTATCACCATTTGCACTCTCCCATCCCCTTATTAAGAAGCTTCTGGAAGACACACACCATGCCTTTACTGGGGTCATAGAATCGCTGAATGAGCTGCAGGGCTGTGCTCTTCCCAGACCCACTGGATCCGACCATAGCCGTCATTTCCCCTGATTTAATGACCATGCTGAGGTTATTTAAAATCTGCAGAGATGAGAAAAGAACAATGTTCAGGTTGCCAGCAATTAGGCTACAAGTTAGGATGCTTTGTGATGACATTGCTTTTGTTTACTTATGCCCTGTAACAGGGGTCGGGAAGCTTTTTGGCTGAGAGAGCCATGAACGCCACATATTTTAAAATGTAATTCCATGAGAGCCATACAATGAACCCTGTACATTATGCATTATCCAATAAAAATTTGGTGTTGTCCCAGAGGACAGCTGTGATTGGCTCCATCTACCCGCCACCATGAACATGAATGGTAGGAAATGAATGGATTCGAATACATGAGAATGTTTTATATTTTTGACATTATTTTTTTATTAAAGATTTGTCTCTGAGCCAGATGCAGCCATCAAAAGAGCCACATCTGGCTCGTGAGCCATAGGTTCCCGACCCCTGCCCTATAAGCAATATCCATTGATGCCTGTGAATAAGCAGCAACTTAATAAACGGTGCCTAGGACAAGGTTTTAGCATTTAGCACATTATTTATCTGATAGCTGTGGCCAAAAAATAAAATGATGTGTGGTAATACTTGAAGTTAAAGTAAATTAACCATGCTCACTTTTAAATATTCCAGAATTTAAAATATTTCTGATATGAGAGGATACCACAATAAGACTGTCCCAAGTAGTTAAGGAAAGAAAGCCATTAAATCAGAAATAGAATACTAATCTACTGATCACATATTAACAATAAACCAGTTTGCACAGGTTAAGCTGTTATATACTTGTATTGTGTGTGAATGTGCTATTTGAATGAATAACTTTAACAAATATTTGTGTTGTTTGCTAGGTACAAAGCTTTGTTCAAGGTAGAGATTAAATACTGGTTAATCTAGAAAGAGAAGAACAAAAAGCTAATTCATACCCATCTGTTGAATATTTTTACCAATCGGTGGTGATTTTTGTACTTATTTTATAGAGGTGTTTTGGGGTCCCCTGTGTGACAAAATCTCATGTGTCTTTCATTTCCACTAGAGGGTCAGGCTTACAAATTCTCTCTTACTGGACTGTAATCTTCCCCCAGGGCAGGCAGTCAATATGCTTCTTCCTCTTCATATTTTCTTTCTTCTTTTATTACTATAGTCCCATTACACTGGGACACCCAGCAAAACTAAGTGCATACTCATTGTATGAATGAAGAGTATTTACAGGTATAAGTAAGAAGATTTTATTAAACAAACTGCTGGTATTGGGACTAGAAGATGAAACAGAAATAAAATAATTGTATTTCAATTCAACTGGTATTTGTTGAACAGCTATTATGAGCTGGTTCTGAAAAATATTATAAAGGAACTTTTAGCCATCCATTCAAAGATCTTCACTGAGTAAACACTGTCTTGTGATTTATATTTCACAAAGTACTTTTACATATGTTATGATAGTTAATGTTTACATGCATATGTAATATATAACATTAATCAAAAATATACTTCACAAATATAATTATTATATATGTACTTATGCTTTATTTATACATATGATGTGTGGGTGTGTGTGTATATATATATATAACTTTCTTACATGCACTATATATATATAGGTATATATATATATAATTTTTTTTTTACTTGCAGTATAGTTATATGGTATCAAAATTAAGTTGCAGGGAATTTAGTTCTATGGGGATAACAAAAATATTATAAAAATAGAGTGGCTAGAGATACTCTTAAAAACAAGGAATAAGTCTCACTTCAAAGTCAATTCATTCAGGGAGAAGAGATTCTAATTTTCTTGCAGAGTAAATTGCCATTAAAGGTACTGGCTCAGTAGGTAGAGGAAAACTAAATTTTCTTCACCATGGTGAGGTGAGCAGATCACAAGATTACCTTTGCACCAAGGACTGATCTAGTGGCTCTTGTGAAATTAGAGATAAGAAGTAACAAACTTTGAAGACAGCAGTTTTCCTTTGCCACTTTATACCCTGCCCCCCCCCAAGTGTCCTGCCCCCTGCAGTCTCTAAGGAGGTGGTTTGACACAGCTGTACTTCTTAATTGTTCTGATTGCCTTGCTGTTTATTGAGCTTGTAGTTACAATGACAGGACCTGACACACTCATTTCAACAAAGCATGATACAGTTGACTTCACCAGAATGTGCTGCCAGACCATGTCCTTACCAGAGGGATTGGCACATTATTGTTATAACAAAGGAATGTGGTTTGGTGACTGAGAAGTGACACGAGACCCAAGGACACTTCCAGAGAAACATGTCTCAGTTCCATGTTCCTGGAAGTTGAGTCATGCTTCAGTAAGACACGCAATCTGTGGCTCTGGAAATGAATCATCAAAGAAGAAAATGCTGTTGTTCTTGAGGGAAGATTAGCACTTACCTTCACCTCTGGTCTGGAAGGATAGTGGAAGGTCACATTATGAAATTCAATTTCACCTTTAATTCGATCCAACTTGTAACCATCTTCTGACATGCAATCAATAACAGGTGTCTGGAGTAGAATATAAAAGGGATATATCAACAACTCGTATTAATGCATTTACTGTCCATCTCAGTTTGAATTTACTTATAAAACAGAATAGCAACCAGGTAAAACACTGCAGAGATATGCTAAAGATAAGTAGCTTCCACATTAAATCATTATAAATAATAGTAATAATGCTCACTATAATTTATTGATATGATATACTATATTATTATATATTAACAGTTTTATGTTGTTACATATATATTAATATATGTTATGTTATATTATGCAATATAAATAACTAATATATTATTAATATAACATGATACCAATTTAAAAAGATATATATCACATTAATTTAATTTAATTATTTCTTGATGTATTACAGTAACATTATTATATAATGATATAATAATAAAAAACATAGTACTGATCTGTAATTAATATATTAATATTAATACATTAAATTACTATGTATTATTTTATTATTAGGATACCATAGAAGACAATGTGCAAAGTGTTTTAGTGTGCTGTTTTTATTTATGTGATTGTCACTATAACTGAACAAAACAGATGATACGCCCATTTTTTTTACTTGAGGAAGTTGAGGAAACTCAGAGTGGTATCTTGTTTAAGGCCATACAACTAGTCAACTGAGCAGGGGTCTAATATTTGAATATCTATTATAAATGATGATTAAAACTAACTGAATGTCCTCAGGTGGTATCTTCAAACACTATCAACTTTCAATCGATGTGTTAAATTTCACCTGTTATTGTTGGTTATGAGCCAAATTTAGAACTTAACCATTCCAGTTAATCAGACAAGAATGAAGGTCATCTCTTGCTATGGGAACACTCCCAGGTCAGTTTTCTTCCCTCTTCCACACTGGTGGGAGACCTTCATGATCATATCTCTATTTGGGGCTATAGTATAACCTACTTTCTTCTTGGATCTCTAGTAAAGATACTAAAATAATTTTTAAATGCTTTAATGTTTTGAAATAGTTTCAGGGGCCTTTTAGGCTCAACATTTTACTTGAGCATATATAAATAAAAACCCACGAATGAGGTCTAATTTGGATGCTCAACAGGCCTATGCAGTTTTCAGCAATCTCTTTATATCCCAATACATAAAACCTCAAAATATAAAACGAATGAAGTGATGAGAAATTTTCTCAGGCAGGTTATATATCTCATAAATAGTTATGATTCAGGGAATCCACAAAGTTCCTCTGGACTTACAGGGCTTCTGAATTTCAGCCAAGGGCATTTTTTCAGAGAGAAGGAACAACATATTGTCATCTTCCCCCTCTTTTTTTAGACTTTGACTTCCTAGCTTGATCTCCAATAATTTAATAGATTAACCAGAAAAATCTTAGCCACAATGCCAGGGTCCTTTTCCAGCTTGTACAGGCTTTCTGTCACATTTAGAAGATAATCCAATCTTATGTATTTGGCTTTAAAGTCCTGCGTAATCTGTCTCCTTTTCATCCCTCTAGTCTCTGTCCCTTGCTCACTCTATTACATCACACTGACCTTGGTTTAGTTCCTTGCATTCCCCAAGCCTTTTTCCAAACTGGAGGCCTTTCTTCCAAGAATACCCTGCCTGCTCTTACCTCCCATGCACCATGCCTACTCCACCCCCAGTCTCCCTTTGCACAGCCAACTCTCCTTTGGTTCTCAGCTTAAATACTACCTTCTTAGAGATGCTGCCATCACCACCACTCAGTTTAAACGCTCCTTCCCACCCCCAATTGCTATCATTGACCTATCTTATTTCCTTCAGTATACTGCTTAACATTATCTTATCTTTGAATGTGCTTGCTTCTTTATTGCCTGTTTCCCAGTTATATGAAAGTGGGGTGCTTATTGGTTCTGTTTCACTCTTGCATTCCCAATTCAGAATAGGGCCTGCTTGATGACAGCACTGATGAAGTATTGCTGAATTAAGGGCATTGTACTAGTTCTCCCTAGTTTTTAACACTGAGGCTAAATTCCTCTGTTCATTCCTCTTCCCACCCCAACCTATGAATGGCCTTTACTTTTGGCTTTTACATACCTGGTCTATTGTCTCAAAAATGCTGGTAGCTGCTGCACGTCCTGCTGCGAAGGCTTCCAAACAAGAAGATGCATTGCCAAGATTTAAAGCTCCCACTATGACACTGAGGAAAATCTGAAACGAGAAGAGGGAAACATAGTTTTATGTGTTTTGGGGTTATCCATATGAACTCAGAGATTTCAATCAACACAAAGTTTATTAGAATAGTGATACAATCATGTGATTCTTTATATAAATAGCCTTACAATGGTTTTTTTCTGGTTGAAGTTTCCCTGAGACAATAAAGACACTGTGATTAGTTTGACTGCCCTAGCGATTGGTCTAATCAAAATAGACCTACTACTACTGCTATATTACTGCTACTAGTATACTAGTTATTAAGAATGCTACTGCTACTAGCAATAATAACAGTAATAATAATATATGCTTCTGAGTGCTTTACCTGTATTACTTCATTTTTTCCTTACAAAAAAAATGTATGGAAACAGAGTTATATGGAGGTTACCTAACAACTTACGTAACAACATATTAAGTGGTAGAGCAGTATGTGAACCCAGATTCAAGAATGACATTCTGTGTAGTTCCCAGGTTCATCTGCTGGAGATTATAAGCAGGTGGAGTCCAGATTCCTGTGCAGAGCTGAGGAAGCTGTCCTTGAATCACCAACCCAGCTATCTTATTAGGTTAGCTGCAGTTTATCTGATCATGACCAAATGCTCCTATCAAATAGCACTCTTTGTTTTCATCAGTGCTATTTATAAAGGAAAAGGCAATAAGGCAATTCCTCACATTGGTTTCTAGGAGGAGCATAGGATTCCTTCTCTCCACCCTTTCAACCAAAGAATGATTAATTGTCAAATGGCTCACATGGAGGATGACTCAATGGCCACAATCTATCCATGACTACAGTTATTCGCTGAGCTAAAAGTTGACTTCTGCATGAATGTAGTCTTTTTCAGGTACTCAAATGATTCTAGTCTGTGGTGATTCCCATGAGCTGGATTCTTCCCAAAGTTCCTCTCCACTCTCTTCGTTCCTTATGGCTGAACCACGGGTTTCTCAGAGCCTCCCAACCATCTCCCTTCCTCTCCAGTATCCTCTCCATTCCACCTATCAGGATTATGCGGGCTAGAATCCTCTGACTTCTCTCTGAATTTTCCACTCTATGGATGGGAACAAAAAATCATCTTTTCATTTGTTCTTTTTGTTTCTTTTCCTTAATTATAGCAGGTAGTTCTTCCTATGGACAGATTACTTAATCTTGCGAGCCCCAATTTCTTTAACTGTAGCACAGGGATAATCAGAGTATATACCTCATAAGATGGTTATGAGTGTTAAATGTGATAATGCATGTAAAGGTGATTAATCCAGTTTAGCCACATAAATAATAGTAATGACGATGATGAAAGAAGCAAGATTACACATTTAGGAAGTGATGAGGTGAACAGACAAAAGAGTAATTGTGGTATAATTTGGGTTAAAACCACCTTGATCCAAGGTCTTCCTACATGAGCAAAGGAAGTCTTCCACATTACCTAGAGCAGGGGTCAGTAAACATTTTCTATAAACAGCCAGATAGTAAATAATTTATTTTTTTATTGGGGTAACATTGGTTAATAAAATTATTCAGGTTTTAGGTATACACTTCTGTAATACATCATCTATCTATTGCATTGTATGTTCACTACCCCAAATTAAGTCTTGAGAAAAAGAACAAAGTTGGAGGTATTAATTACACTACTTGATATCTAACTATACTATAAGGCCATAGTAATCAAACCAGAATAGCACATTTTTTAAAACTTTTTAGGTCACATGGGCACTGAAGCAAATACTCAACTCTGCTATCTAGTACAAAAGCAGCCATAGACAATATTAAACAAATGGCTATGGCTGTATTCCAGTAAAACTTTATTTACAAAAATAGGCAGCAAGCTGGCCAAATCCTTGCTCAGCCATGTTTTGCAAGCACTACCTGAAGCAAGGATCACTCTCAGGGTTCTTAGTAGAAGAGTGAATGAGACAGGATAGGGGCACACTCCTAATACCTCATAATATGTAGCTAGCACACATCCCAACAGACCATCATTTCTCACTGCAAATATCACTCTTTAGCCCTGTGGACTATCTGTGGGTGTGCTGTACTGGTAAAAAAAAAAGGGGGGTGGTGGTGTCTGTGGTCCCTTGGAAGACAGATCCAGAAGCAGGAAGACAGTGGGTAATGGGTCAGGCTCCAGAGTCACAGACACTTGAATTCAAACCCCACTCCATTCCAGTTAGCACATATTTCTTAACCTCATGGCTCCACTTCATTTTTAAGTGGTAATATAATGACATCAATTACAGAATCGATTTGTATTGCATACAGTAATTTTATTGAACACCTCACTCAGTACTTCACATCTTTTATACAATGAATAATGTTATTCCTTATTCCTGCTGTTATTTTTTATTGTTGAGTCCTGAGACTTAAGAGAGGCATGAAAGAACAGCCTTCTGCACCACTCAGTTCCTTTTCATCTTTCTCCTAACAGATCACAGAGTATGATTTTTGTCTGGGAATAAGTGGTACTAAAAACAGTCATTTATGTGAATTCCTTACCATTTATGCCCAATTACCATGCAGCCAGAAGTGATTATGTGCATCACAGAATATGTTAGATTAACCTAATTGTTAATTAGTTTAGTGGATTAAAACACTCAACTTATGTGTATTCAGAAATATGGTTTGCTGCTCAGAAGTACAGCCAAAAAGGTACATGTATATATGAGTGAATGAGAGAGAGGGAAGGGGAAACAGTTGGGGGGAGGGGAAAGAGAGAGAAAACAATCAATAATTATAACTATTAAAGAATCTCTCCCACTTTCTCAAAGAAAAATCTCTTTAGGTGTAAGAAGCTTGCAGGAAGAGGCAAGGAGTAAAAGGTC
The DNA here is from genome assembly GCF_036850995.1 of Saccopteryx leptura. NCBI lineage: Eukaryota > Metazoa > Chordata > Mammalia > Chiroptera > Emballonuridae > Saccopteryx > Saccopteryx leptura. The sequence continues at coordinate 55,019,847 of NC_089509.1, forward strand.
AGTTTATAATTGATTATTAATATAAGGATTATAGTCAATAATATTGCAATGACTATGTACGGTGCCAGGTGGGCACTGAAAATATTAGGGGGAGCACTTTGTAAAGTTTACGATTGTTTGACTACTATGCTGTATACTTGTTCACTTATACAAAATAATATTGGATGCATACAAAAAATTGAAAAATAAAACTTTTTAGAACTTAAAAATGTGATTGATGAATAAAATGTTAGAGACATATAGTATGCCATGTGTGCACATAAGAAGTATTTATGAAATACTGATTAAGAGAATGAATTATTTACAGAATGTATAAGAGTAGCCCACAATCCAACTGGCAGAAAATTTGAAGGTGAGAACTGTTAAATTTGTTAAACAAGGAGATCATTGTACTGAACTGGCTTTAATGCCTTAGTACACTACATAAGCAAACCAAAACCTAAGTCTGAAATGTCTTAAGGTTAAGAACTCAGCCCTGGCCAGGTAGCTCAGTTGGTTAGAACATCATCATCATACGTCAAGTGTGCAGGTTCGATCCCTGGTCAAGGTACATACAAAAATCAACCAATAAATGCATAAATAACACTGGAGAACAATTTTTTAAAATTATCTGTTGCATGAGGTTTTAGAACTGTTTCTATATCTATATCTGCATCGCTGATTCCAAATCTGAAATCTGCTTTTTGGTGCATGCTCTAGTTTTTATGCAATTAATTTCTTTTTTTTTCTTTTTTTGTATTTTCTGAAGCTGGAAACGGGGAGAGACAGTCAGACAGACTCCCGCATGCGCCCGACCGGGATCCACCCGGCACGTCCAACAGGGGCGACGCTCTGCCCACCAGGGGGCGATGCTCTGCCCCTCGGGGGCGTTGCTCTGTTGCATCCAGAGCCACTCTAGTGCCTGGGGCAGAGGCCAAGGAGCCATCCCCAGTACCTGGGCCATCTTTGCTCCGATGGAGCCTCGCTGCGGGAGGGGAAGAGAGAGACAGAGAGGAAGGAGAGGGGGAGGGGTGGAGAAGCAGATGGGCACCTCTCCTGTGTGCCCTGGCTGGGAATCGAACCCGGGACTTCTGCACGCCAGGTCGACACTCTACCACTGAGCAACCAGCCAGGGCCTGCAATTAATTTCTTTTTGTTACAGTTAATGAAAACACCCTCTTATTTTATTTTAAGATTGAATCATGGCTTCTTCAAGTAGGCGTAAATGTAAGAATAGTCCTGACACCTTCTGTTATACAATATATATGGCTGTTACACACTTCAATGCCAAAGGCCCAATATTTCATCATTTGTGACACGTGCATATATTGCCTATTTCAAGTTCCCCTTGGCGATCAAGACAAGAATTGGGCTCCTCATATTGTGTGTTATAATTGTGAGGAAATGCTTCATGACTGGACAAAAGGAAAACACAAAGGGATGCCTTTTGGTATTCCCATGGTTTGGTGTGAACCTAAACACCACAGCAGTGACTGTTATTTCTGACTGATCCATACAAAAAGCATCGGCAAGAAAAAACAGCATATGATCGCATATCCTAATATTTCTTCAGCAATACGACCTATCCCACCCTCTGAGACACTCCCGGTTCCAGTTTTCAATGGTTTTATTTCTTCTAAGGATGAAGAAAGTGAACATGGTGATCAAGTGTATTTTGATAAGATGCATGAGGAAATGGTTGTAAAATATGAAAAGTCTTCTTCTGATACCAAGCAGTCATTAACCCCTCAGCAGTTTAGCCAACCAGAATTGAATGACTTAGTAAGAGATTTGGGCCTATCAAAGAAAACAGCTGTGTTATTAGCCTCCAAGCTTGAAGAAAAGAATGTATGCCTGACCAGGCGGTGGCGCAGTGGATAGAGCATCGGACTGGGATGCGGAAGGACCCAGGTTCGAGACCCGAGGTTGCCAGCTTGAGCGCAGGCTCATCTGGCTTGATCAAAAAAAAAAAAAAAAAGCTCACCAGCTTGGACCCAAGGTCGCTGGCTTCAGCAAGGGGTTACTCGGTCTGCTGAAGGCCCGCGGTCAAGGCACATATGAGAAAGCAATCAATGAACAACTAAGAAGTCGCAACGCGCAACGAAAAGCTAATGATTGATGCTTCTCATCTTTCTCCATTCCTGTCTGTCTGTCCCTGTCTATCTCTGCCTCTGTAAAAAAAAAAAAAAAGAAAAGAATGTATTTCACTGGTCAGCTAAAGTATCCCATTTCAGGAAGTGTGAACAAATTTTTGTGGACTTTTTTTCTGAAGACAAACACTTTGTTTACTGTCATGATATCAGCAGTCTTCTTAGCCAGCTAAGTGTTACCACTTACAGTCCAACAGAATGGCGGCTATTGCTTGACAGCTCTAAACAGAGTCTGAAATGTGTTCTCCTACACAACGGTAATGTTTATGCAGCAGTTCCAATTAGTTATTCAACTCATCTGCAAGAAGATTATAATGACATAAAAATTGTCCTTGACTTTCTGAAGTACGAGGAGCATAACTGGATCATTTGTATGGATCTTAAAATGGTAAATTTTCTGCTAGGACAACAGGGAGGTTTCACGAAGTATCCTTGCTTTCTTTGTTTGTGGGATAGCCGAGCTCGGGAGAAACACTGGACACAGAAGGAGTGGCCGAAACGTGAAGCTCTGGAAGTAGGGATGCAAAATATTGTGAATGAACCTGTAGTTAATCGAGACAGGATCATTTTTCCCCCACTTCACATCAAACTTGGCTTAATGAAGCAGTTTGTTCAGGCTTTGAACAGAGAAAGTGAATGCTTTCAACATATTATTTCTGCTTTTCCTGCCTTGTTTTTCGAGAAGATTAAAGTAGGTGTATTTGATGGACCTCAAATTTGAACCCTCATACATGACGAAGAATTTGCCAGGAAGATGAATAAAGAGGAGAAAACAGCACGGCAGTCTTTTGTGGCAGTTACAAAAACCTTCCTTGGCAATGAAAAAGCAGAAAACTATGAACTTCTGGTTCAAAGGATGCTGTTGGTTTTCTGCGACATTGGATGTAATGTGAGCATTAAAGATTCACTTCCTGAACAGTCACCTTGATAAGTTTCCCGAAAATCTTGAAGCTGTTAGTGATGAGCAGGGAGAATGCTTTCATCAAGATCTGAAGACGATGGAAGAGCGTTATCAGGGGCAATGGGACAGAAATATGATGGCAGACTACTGCTGGAGCATCAAATGAGATTGTCCTCAACAAGTACACAAATGCAAGAACTAGAAACGCAAATTTTTGCCTGAATAGAATTTAAGTAAGTTTTATGCAAATTTTATGATTAAAATAAGTGTTTTAATATGTTCTATTTTGAAATTGTAGACAAATTCTGATGCAATCATATCTTTTAGTGTATTAGTGTATTTATTGCATTATATAAATTATTATATTTTCACAAAGATGATGCCCAAGAAGACATTCTACTTCATTATGTTAAACTAAATGTTGAAAATTTTACAATAAGATGAAAACCTAAAATCTTAAATTGCAAAAAAACTGTAGCCTATAGAGAAAAACTAATGTCAGATTTGAGATCAACACACTCAAATTAGGTAAAAACAAGTGTTTTTGTGGATGCAACAAAAATTTTGTTCCCCAGTGTAAATGGAACAAACCAGTCTCTCTCTCTCTCTCTTTTCCTCTCCCTTTCCTTCCCCATCTCTCTGTCTAAAGTTAACAACAACAACAAAAAATAAAGAAAAAAAAAGAAAAAGAATTAAACCTCAGGACAATCCATCTACAGCCAATTAGGCTCTTTCAAATAAGGCACCTGCTTAAGCTATAACCAATCACATAGTTTCTTTGCTTTGCTTTTGTCTCTTCTCTATAAAAGTCTTTCTCCTCACTTTTATTAGTGAAGCTCTTCTAATCACTTTTGCTTTGACACTGCTTGGTTGGTATTATTTTTGTGCAAATAAACTAAGATTTTAAATGTCTTTCAGTTTATCTTTTAACGGAATCATAAAATTTGATTCCTGGTAGAGTTACCAAGGTTGGATTTTTTGTTTAATTCAGTGTTTTTAATTGGAATCATATATTATTTAATTTTCAATTTATTTTTCTTTATGAACTATAATTTGTACAGAACTCTGTTTCTCCTTGCAAGCATGGAATGAAAGGTACACTGTCTGTGCTCAACGCATGTACTTCTGCAGAATGAACAGATGAAAGCAGCTGGGACTAAAGTCAATTACTAGTATCGCTAGTTTGGTAAATGTTGAAAGTTCTAAAGAGTCATTAGATTAGTAAAGACAGAAGACTTTATAGTCAGATTTCTGACCTGCCATTCTTTCATTGGCTTTTCGAATGTGCAAAGCTATATCAAAGTTAAGAATATGGTTAAATTATGATAATAGTAACACTTTCCATGTACACCATCCCTTTAAAGTTTACAAAACAGTTTAACATGCATAATCATATTTAATTTTTTTTAACAAAGTTAAGATAATGCCAGCTGTTTATCTTGTGAATTATGCTCTTAATGAAATAAAGTCAGTGGAGTAGAATGATTATGTTTTGACCTCTGATAATCATTTCGATTTGCAAATAAAATTTTCATTCAACTTTCTCTAGAAATGTATTTATAACAAAGCAGTAAATCTCAAATCTCAGGCTTTTAGTTAGCAAATTTCTCGTATGCAAGATTTTGATATTATTTCATATATGAATTGGAACCTGTCTTACCTAGACCTTTGAACCAAAATTTTTATTTGAGAATTAATCTGCCTGACCAGTGGTGGTGCAGTGGAAAGACCATCGACCCAGGACACTGAAGGTCCTGGTTTGAAACCCTGAGGTTGCTGGCTAGAGCTGAGGCTTATGGTTTTGAACACATGCTTGCCAGCTGAGCGTGGGGTTGCCAGCTTGAGCACAGGATCAGCAACGTGATCCCAAAGTTGCTGGCTTGAGCCCAAAGTCAGTGGCTTGAGCAAGGGGTCATTGGTTCAGTTTGAGTCTCCCACTCTACCCCGTCAAGGTACTTATGAGAAGCAGTCAATGAACAACTAAAATGAAACAACTACATGTTGATGCTTATCTTTCTCCTCCCCCTCTCTTGTTCCTTTCCTGTCTCTCTCTCAGTATATATATTATGAAAATCTAATTAAATTAATATACTTAGTTTCAATAATTAATAGGCAAAATGAAACATATTTCATGTTTTATCTCATGGAGCTTATGAAGTAAAGATGGGAAGGGGCAGGAACAAATGTAAATAAACAGAAATGTTCAACTGCATTTAAGTGCTCTGAAGGAAAAGTTTAGCCAGCCAGACAAGAGAATAAAAGATTGGATGAGCATGGAAGGCCTGGCTGGGATAGTGCCATTCATATGAGAATCTGAACGATGACAAGAGTGTCGCTGTAACAAGAGGGCCCATGAGCTAAGGAGGAAGGGCCTGGGAGAGGGAGCAGGAGGAAGAGCTTCTCCTGCGCCCAGCCATGCCCGGTCATCTTGTTCTTTACTGTAAAGGTTCCTTGTCCTCTACTTTAGAGCACATTTGTCATTATGTATTTATGTAATTATTTATTTTTTGCTTACCTTCTCTGCTAAGCTACAAATTTTATTAGGACAAAGATCACATTTCTTTTGTCACTATTGAATCCCCGCACTTTGAATAGGTCTGGCATATAGTAGATACTCAGTAATTAATTCTTGAAAGAACAACTGAAAAGACACTGAAAATTAAAGTAGTCATGGCATTAGCATGATTATAGTACAAGTGACCAATAAAATATGTTTGCATTGCCTGTTTAGTGAAGGATATTATTGGCTGTGCATTTTAGTAACTCATGATTTCACAAATAAGTCCTTTAGTTCTTGTGTTATTATTCAGCTCAACTACATGAGCTGTCAATTTTTAGCTGAGAGATCACTGACTTTCCGTTTTCATGGTATAGGGTGTATTATCTTTGGATTCACTCAAAAAAATTGTTGGAGACTGAAAGCCAATAGGGTCTTTGCAATTTAGAAGTTGCTAAATGCTATTTTTTCCACACCTTCATGTTAGCTTTGGTGCTAGATTGTTTATACTCGTCCAATCCTCCATGTCCCTTGAAAAGACTTGAGGCATTTTCCTTTTATCCTTTGTTTTGTGAAGTTAAGATATTATGTATGGTGGGGATTTTCTGCACTTGGTAGAATTCTTGTGATACCTAGGAAAGGTGACTTTGTTTTAATGATCTCTTTGATTTGCTAATGGCCTCACTTTGCCCTATAGGTAGGGGGGTGGAGGCTCCCCTTTTGCAAGCTATCTTCTGTGTTGGAAAAAGATCTCTAGAGCCCATCTCTTTTCTCTTTAGATCTATTTTCTTAATTCTGTGCCACTTCCACTCAGGACCTGGAATTACTAGTTGCGCTGGTTTGCAGCAAGTGGTGCCCAAACAGGGACCTGAGGAAGGGAAAACTAAACTAAAGGCAGGTAACAAAACTCCCCAAGTGCACACAGTAAGTAAAATTTTTTAGTAGGGTTTTCAGGGAAAGTAGTGTCGGGAGTAATAAATTATGGGACAATTAGGGTCAAGAGCGAGGGACCTTTTTCTTTCTGTACAAATGTTTTTATTTGAGGAGAAGCTGTTGTTTGAACAGAGTGAGCTAAAAACAGAGGGATGTAAATTTGAGACTACCTTGGAGTCTGAGGATAACTCGGGAAATAATGATGGTGTCGCAGCTATAGCTACCTTAACCTTTGGACCTCCACTGCCCTCTGCTCTTTCTTGTGCTTATTGGGTTGCTCCTAGGGTCTTTATATCAGGCCTTTGGAGATTCCCGCTCCAACAAGCTTTAGATCAGGTTCAAGATAGAGGGGATTACATCAGAATATGCACTGATATTGGGCCTTCATTTATGCATAGTCTGGCTATTGCCTCAGTGCTTCAGGGGAGGCCTCCAGGACAATACTTTGATAAACGGCAGAATAAATGAAAGAAGGAAGGTTAGGGAAGTACTTCTGCCTGTGGATCTTGTTTCCAATGTAGGGGTTTAGGACATTTTGCTAGAAATTGCCTTACTCCCCCCAGATGTCAGTCTCAGCCTCTCCTTCAAGGGCAGCCAGCTCTTAAGGCCCCAGACCTCTGCCCAAGCTGCAGGAGAGGGAAACATTGGACGAATGAATGTAAATCTAAGTATACTGCCGAAGGACAAGTGATTCAGGGAAATGAACAATGGAGACTTCCCCGGCCCTGTCAACTTAGTTTGTTGCTCAGCTAAAATTGAGGTAGAGAAATCTCAGCATAATCAACCTGAAACGCCAGTTGCAGCAGCTATTGGAATTTGAAAATGAATAGGAGACTCAGGTGTTAGGAAAGTTACAGCTTTTCCTGTTATTGTCTGATTTTCTTTAATGTTTTAGCTACAATCTTCTGAACTATCATTTTGTTCCTTTCCTATTCTTTCCCTGGAAATTTGGGCAGGGTACTTGTGGTGGATTCAATTACAAAATATCCCAGCAGCTGCCAAGTAAGTTTTACTTGGGGAAATTTTTATTTAAATCCATCTTTAGTTCCTCTGTTAAAAAATGCCCTGACTAAGATCAGGCAGGCATTTTTCTAATCTGGTTGTGCTCTGAAATCCCAGGTTTCTCTTTGGTCTGTCTGGTTCATCTGATTCTTGTTTCTCTTTAGTCTTTGTTTAATGTTGTCTAAAATATGCCTGTTTTTAAGGCCTGAATTAAGTTCTTGCATGCAAAAATTGGAAATGCCAGCTCTAATATTGAAAAAATAAAATAGTTTCATTCCTACATTTTTTGCTTTAAAATTGGAACTTGTAAGGAGCACTCATTTAAATTTAAATAGATGGAATGTAGATCTTAAAGACTTGCTAATTTGGTTGAGCTGATGCATCTGTTATTGCTAAACAACATTGAGTTTTATTTATTTATTTATTTTTTTCTCTTGGCTCAATCATGAAGTAGTCACTGAACTGCAAGACTTGGGGCAGGGTGGATTTCCCTAACAAAGCTCTAAGGTTTTTTTTTTACAATAGGAAGATAAAAAAAGTCATACTGGATTTTTTCAGCCTTATGTGGTCTCTAGATTGCCTGTTAATCAATGGAATAGAAATGTTTTGAAAGGTATGGAAGTGTTACTTGGAAAGGCATTTACTATATTTTGTCAGACTTTTGGAATTAACATGAGGACAGGTATTTCCTTACAATCCTCAGGGCCAAGGCACTTTATAAGTGTGCCCAGCAAACATTTAAAGGTCAATTATAAAAAATTAAAAAGGGGGAGTCATATCCTGGAACTCCTGCAAATCTTCTTTATAACTCTTTTTACTTTAAAATTTTGTGAATACTGATGTACAGGGCCATTCAGTGGCCCAGAGACTCTGGAATCCAACAAGAAAAGCTTTCCTTGAAGTGTGATAGAGGAACCTGCCTATAGGAATCTGGCAAGGGCCAGACCCTGTTCTCTTATGGGGCCAAGGATATATGTGTGTTTTTTCTAGGTCTGCTGAGGCTCCTTGGTGGGTTCCTGAACATTTGGTGAGACACCATGAGCCAGGATAGAGACTCACTTCACAAGAGCAATTGTATAAGGCTTATTTTTCTATGCTCTCATCCATTTCTCTGTCAAACCTGTACCATCCATCAAATCCTCTTAGCACACTCCAAACCCCTTTCTCCTACAAATTCCTACCCTCCTTCATTTGATCCAGTTGATAGTGCTGTCCTTCTGTCTTTTTCCAATCAGCCCCAGATATACAGAAAAAGTTTATATAGGCAGAGGAGGACCCTCAAACCCCTCAACGAGATTTCCTGAGCATGGCTTTTTTTTTTTTTTGTATTTTTCTGAAGCTGGAAACGGGGAAAGACAGTCAGACAGACTCCCGCATGTGCCCGACCGGGATCCACCCAGCACGCCCACCAGGGGCGATGCTCTGCCCACCAGGGGGCGATGCTCTGCCCCTCTGGAGCGTCGCTCTGCCACAACCAGAACCACTCTAGCGCCTGGGGCAGAGGCCAAGGAGCCATCCCCAGCGCCCGAGCCATCTTTGCTCCAATGGAGCCTTGGCTGCGGGAGGGAAAGAGAGAGACAGAGAGGAAGGAGGGGGGGTGGAGAAGCAAATGGGCGCCTCTCCTGTGTGCCCTGGCCGGGAATCGAACCCGGGTCCCCCACATGCCAGGCCGACGCTCTACCGCTGAGCCAATCGGCCAGGGCCTCCTGAGCATAGCTTTTAAGGTCTATAATGACTGAGAGGAACAGGAAAAGGCAGACAGAGCCCAAAGAGATCAGGCAAAATACCAGCTCTTGCCATATGCCCTTAAAGGCTCCGATGTCCCTAAGGGGCCTCATAAAACTCCATCAGGGCCCTGCTTCAAGAGTGGAAAGGAAGGTCATTAGGCTAAAGCCTGCCTGGCTTCTTGGCACCCGCCAGGGCCATGCCCTTGCTGTGGGGAAATGGGACGCTGGAAGGTAGGCTGGCCCCTTGCTCCTCCAAGGGAGGGTTCAGTTTTTTGCAGCCCTACCCTAGCCACCTCTGACCTAACCTTGCCCAGCCTGCTGGGACTTGCCACTGAAGACTGAAGGTGCCCAGGACTATTGGCTCCATCTCACATCACCATGGACAAGTCTAGGGTAACTATCCAAGTAGCAGGTAAGCTGATCTCATTTCTTATAGACACGAGGGCTACTTACTCTGCCTTGCCTGAATATTAGGATTCTGCTCATCCCTTGAAGATCTCTGTTGTGGGTGTTGATGGTCTTATTTTCCTTCCCATTTGCTATGGATCCACTGCCTTGTCTAATACATAGTGTCTCCTTTACCCACACTTTTCTTCTTCTGCCTCAATGCTCCATGCCTATTTTAGTCCGGGACCTACTCTCCAAATTCAGAGCCCCTCCCCTCCTTTTTGCCTACTTCTATTACAAATTTATCTCTACCACCCAGCATAGTGAATCTCAAGGTTCTCCTCACCACCCCATAGCTGCAAAACTCCAGGAAAAGGCCCCCTGGTTTCTGTGAGGTCAGTTGGTAATGGGGGAGGGTCACATGAGGAACCAGGTCTGGGACTTTGGCTGGAACCACCCACTCCCATGCCTGCCAAAAGAAACTTCCCAGGAGCACTTTGAAAAAGAACGACTGTCTGTCAGCCAATGAAATTTCTCCATGTCATATCAACCCAACCACCCTACCAATGCTATAAATTACCCCCCAGGAATGGGAGGCTGTGCTACTTCTCTGGCCCATCTCATGGACCAGAGAACCTCATCCAGGACGCGCTCTGAATAAAGCTTTTGCTATTCCACACTTGATGGCTACGCCCTTCATTCTTCCTCAGCGGGGAAATACTTACAGTTTCATCTCTCCAGGTTAAAGAAAACAGAAGCTCCATCTCCATACATGCTGCAGATGGCCCTTTCAGTCTACCTGAATCATTGTCAGAAATCCAGACTTGAAATTAAGCTTGAGACAAAAGCTTAATGTGTTATAAGCAGTGGTCACTGGGACTTGGATGCTAGCTGCAGAGTGTGGAAATATGACAACAGTTCCAGTGTCATGCAAACTTTTCCTGAATGTGTGTGACTCCTGCTCCTTGGGACAGTTCTCAGACTGAAGTGGGGTTGGGTTGCATTTACAGATAATGTGGAGCAGTGATGGTGTCAACATGGACTTGGTGAAATTACATTAACATATTAAAGACATTCAAAACTGCAAAGATTCTATTTTAGATCTTGCTGTATTAGCTAAGAATTTGCTCGATAATCTAAAAGGTTTGGTATCTGTTAGCACTGGCTATCTTAATTTTGTGTTTGTTTTATATTTTTCCAGTCTGCCTCCAAATTGGAACATGAGAAATCAGATGAGTATGAATTACAGCACATGAATTGAAGTTAAAAAATAGAAAAGGGGGATATGTTGGGGACTGAAAGCCAATAGGGTCTTTGCAATTTAGAAGTTGCTAATGGCTATTTTTTTCCACACTTTCATGTTAGCTGTGGTGCTAGATTATTTATACTCATCCTATCCCCCATGTCCCTTGGAAAGACTTGAGGCAACTTCCTTTTATCTTTTGATTTGTGAAGTTAAGATGTTATGTATGGTGGGGGTTTTCTGCACTTAATAGAATTCTTGGGATGCTTTGGAAATGTGACTTTGTTTTAATGATCTCTTTGATTTGCTAATGGCCTCACTTTGCCCTATTAATAAAGGAGGTAGGGGGGTGGAAGCTCGCCTTTTGCAAGCTATCTTCTGCATTGCAAAAAGTACTCCCAAGCCCGTCCTTTTTCTCTTTAGGTCCATTTTCTTAATTCTGCACCATTCCCACTCAGGACCTGGAATTACTAGCCACGCTGGTTTGTGGAAAAAAATCATTGTTTTACAGCTATAAAATCTTCATTTAATTGAAAATCATTAAATCACTGGACTCACCAATTCAAATGCTCAGCATCCCTTTACAATAAAATGCACACAGTTATTGCTTGTTTCTGCAAATAAACTCCATCAAATCATTGACACTTGCCTCCCTCAGACACTAAACAAATAAACAAAATGCCTTACTGTGGGATTTTCTGAGATACCAACAGGAAATGTTATATGTTGATCATCAAGACCAAGGTACCTGGACAAGGACTCCTGCTGTGTATTCTCCATCGTCCAGGACGAGCTTGGAGCCATACCAGAAGGCCAGTGCATAACACAAGAAGATGAGACACCACATGAATCCAGTAAAGAACCCCATCACTATCCCTTTTCTAATTCCCCAACGCTGGGCAAACACAAGGTTTTTCTCATACCTGTAAAGAGAAAAAAAAATTTTTATGGTGAAACATATAACTTTTATTTATTTTATTCTTTCATCCAATTATATGTTATCTGAGTCATTGTGTTAAAGTCAAACCCTATAAACATATCTTTTGGCTTCTCTGGTTTTTTTTTTTTTTTTTTGATTATTTGTTTTGCTTTGTGTTTAGTCAGTGGATAGTAAAAGTACAAGTACCATTATGAGTCATCGCAAGGCAAATGTTCAAGACTATTTCAGCAGTAGCAGCAGCAGCTCACGTTAGAATGTTGAAACAAACCACAGTGCAGTAATTGCTTTCCTCAGTAATTGTAAAAGCATCCCGATACAGATAGCTTTAGAAAAAACCCAGTGACTTCTGTGTAGTTATTTAAAGTTTGTTTCAACCTGACAATGAAATGAGTTGAAGGGCTGATGCCTAACAAAGCCCCATATTGGATCACTTCTCAAATGACTACAGTGGGGAAAGGTTTGCCCCCAAAAGAAAAGAAGCTTTCAGCACAGATGTGTGCACATAAGTGATACAGTACTATTTGTGCTTAATTTGTTTTATTAAGTCACGTGACATACTTTCTATCAGACAATGATGCAACTCTTTTACCACTAGATTTGAAACTAGATTTATACCAACTCATCTACATGTATTCATGCATGTGACCTGTGACCAAGAATGCTCTGTTGTAATATGACAGGTCAGATTCACAGCCATAGGACATGGGTAACTATGTGGAAATCCAATTCAAGCACTAAGCTTCAGTAATTCTATCATCTAGCCATTAATAATAGGTATTGTCTTAAAGCTCAGGCATTCTGTAACTGCCTTCCTACATCTCAAAAAATTAGTTAATGGAGAATTGTTAACATTCCATAGGACAAAACTGAAGGTCTATCCTATGTTTGTTACATTTTTAAAAAAACATTTATACTGCTTGTTTGTTAACAATAGATAATATCTTTTGCAGTGAAGAAAATATGCCACTAAAATTTTTATGAAAAATAAGATAACTTCATTCCACAAACCAAAAGAAGCAAATGAAAAAAAAAACAAAAAAAAAACGAGGGGGGGGGGGGGAAGATAATTAGAAACTGTAAATCACATTCTTTTTTATTTGGTGAACATGCTAGCACAGGGGTCTGGAACCTTTTTGGCTGAGAGAACCATGAACACCACATACTTTAAAATGTAACTCCATGAGAGCCATACAAAGACCCATGTACATTACGCATTATCCAATAAGAATTTAGTGTTGTCCCGGAGGACAGCTGTGATTGGCTCCAGCCACCCACAACCATGAAATGAGTGGTTAGGAAATAAATGGATTGTAATACATGAAAATGTTTTATATTTTTAACATTATTATTTTTTTAATTAAAGATTTGTCTGCAAGCCAGATGCAGCCATCAAAAGAGCCACATCTGGCTCACAAGCCATAGGTTCCCGACCCCTGTGCTAGCAGTTGAAAATGACATTATCATACTATAACACATAAAATAAGAGTTTAATTAAATTGGTGGTTATTTTATAAAATCAGTACCTGAAACATGTAAACACACAATGAATACTAGATAAATGGGATAATAAGCGAAATCAATTGTTTGACAATTGTGTTGTTTTGATCATTTAGGTTTTTATTTTCATTAAGAATTAATCTCTTGCCCTGGCCGGTTGGCTCAGTGGTAGAGCGTTGGCCTGGCGTGCAGGAGTCCCGGGTTCAATTCCCGGCCAGGGCACACAGGAGAAGTGCCCATCTGCTTCTCCACCCCTCCCCCTCTCCTTCCTCTCTGTCTCTCTCTTCTCCTCCCACAGCCAAGGCTCCATTGGAGCAAAGTTGGCCCGGGCACTGAGGAAAAAAAAAAAAGAATTAATCTCTTAGAATGGTGGTCTGTAATGTACTAGTGCTAAGTTTTGTTTGATTAAATTGAAATCTGAGACTTTACTAAGAGGATGTAGTAGAGTAGCTGAACAAAATACATTGAATAAAAATGTGTTCAATAAAAATGTGTGAAACTGCACTTTAGACCGTGTAGACCAGGGGTCTCAAACTCAACTCAGCATGTGGGCCGCAGAGCAAGATCACAGCCATTCGGCGGGCCGCACTAGGTCTACAAAAGGCAACTGTTACGCAACACTTTTCTCACTGCAGTTGAAAACAAAAAAAAATCAGTACAACAAGCACAATCGTACATGCAGTTTACTCAGTGTCACAAAACGACCAGAAACTGTAGTTTGCATCACAACTGCTGTTAAGTAAGCTAATATCTAGCTAGGATGCTAGAGAAATGAAAAATACAAGTAGGCCCCTAGGCTTACTTAATTTTATCCAAAATATTTTGAACTTTGTGGATTAGTCTGTGGGCCGCACAAAATTGTTCGGCGGGCCGCATGCGGCCCGCGGGCCGCGAGTTTGAGACCCCTGATGTAGACTTTTCCTCAGTGAGAGCAAAGAGTGTTATAGACTGGCATACAGTACAGTGTGTGTACATGAGCCCCACTAGAGTTTGAAATAAATCTCTAACCTAAGATGGCTTTCTAAAAATTACCAACTCTAACATCTTCAAAAACACACCGCCATTGGCTTGGGAGTCCTTGTAGTGCTTTGATTAATCTCATTACTCTGCCAAGAAAGCTCTTAAACAAAAGCTCCCTCAGCAGCTTGTCCACAGCCCAAGGTGAATCCACCACTCTGTACAAAAAGTGTGGAAGCTTCAGGGTAGTAGGTGGATTAAGGAGATTCAGGGAAGTGGCAGACATTTTAATTCACCAACCTTTCCACCTCTCTTTTCTCACCACCAAAAGCAGCCACTGTTCGAATGGATGAAATGACTTCATCAGCCACTGACCCTGCTTTTGCATAGGCCTTCAATTCATGGTCAGTAAACTTGGACACACTCTAAAATCCAAAAGAAAAAAATAAAGGACCTGGTAATTAGGTAAGTCAGTCTGTCACTCAGTGATTCATTTAGGCAAGTACACAAGTAGTGTGGTTTACAGATTCTCACACTAACAACATTCGCCGAGGAAGAATTTGACCCAGCTTTGACCCAGGCTAAGCCTCATCCACAGGTGTTTGGTTGTTGACATATCAAAATGACTGCACTAAAAATCAGCCTCAAAAACCCCCTCAAAGTGTAAGTCCCAAAGAGGGCATTCTCTAAGGCCACAATATTTCAGTCATTACAGTAATGAAGTTTCAAGTCAAACAATGTCACATTTCATTATTACTGGCCAAAGACCATTAAACAGTTCACAAACATCAGAAGCAAAGACTGCAGGTCAGTGTAGACATCATATTGGTTAGAACATAGAATGACAGAGAGGTTCTGAGCATGCAAAGGCTTGATGAGGCAGAGGTAATTTAATTCCACAGGAGAAGGCGTCACATAAATATTACACTATTTTCACTCAACTCTAGGGGCTCACCTACCTTTGCTTTTCACAAAAGGAAATAAGAAGACATTACACTTAATATTAAACAAGTTACTTTTTCTAAGATTGGACTTAGATTGAGTCCTAATTAGTATTAACCACCGGAGAAATTCCTCTGAAGAAACAAAAAAGGGGAAAAAAGCAAATATTGTGGAAGATCAACTCACTCAGAAACCAAAAAAGTATATAGTATCCACACTAAAAGCGTTTATTTTTCAAGTTTTCCCTAACTTTTAACAGCAAAACTCTTATCAAACAAAATCTTGATACAATTCTAAGACATAAATAAGTAAAAATAATATTTTATTACAGTATATTTATTTCATAAGTCCACACTTTATAAAACTTGTAAATTGAGAAGACAATAAGAAAAGTCTTTATCAGCATTAAAATGATGGTGTTATGGATGACACTGCAGTTTTTACCACAACCCTTTTCTATCTTATTTCACAGATATGTACTGGCAGCACAGTAATGAGATATTAAGTGGATACGAATGTTATCAGTTTTTGTTGTAATGGCACATTAAATAATCTCAGGATTTTTCAACTAAACTGGTACAGGAGCTTAAAAATGTCGATTGGGAATTATCTAACGGTTGCTTATGTTTCTCATCCTGAGTATAAAAGTCAAAGACAAACAGAACCCATAACTTCCAATACATCATGTATTGCCCTTCCTCCTTTGTTTGTTTGTTTGTCTTGCTGTTGAACTGAGCCTGGCGAAGTTGTTTGCATCATCTTACACAAACATGCACGGACTTGAATTCAAGAGGAGACCAGGGCAGAGCTACCGCATTGCGAATCAGTGACACACAGGAAGCTGACATGGGGATGCTCTAGGCCTCTATAAAACTAAGAAAATCAGGCCATGTAGTTGGTCTCCAATATGTTAAAATGTGGCATATGATTCATTAGAGTGTGAATATTAATTGATCATGGGTTTTAAAAAAGTGATTAAATGTATTTGGCAGGGGGAAAAAAGCTGAATCAAACGTTTGCAGAATCCCCGAAGACCCCCTGCAGACACTGAGGCTTCTCTGGAGTGCAGCGGGAAGTGTTTGGTAGAAAAAACTTTGGCAAAGCTTGCATGATACGGTGGATTGGGAAAAAATTAAAGCTAATGCCGCTTTAGTGTCAGATGCTGTGCTAAGTGCATAACATGGATTATGTCCTGAATCATCACGATGACTTTGAGAGGTATCCTTGTTTTTAAGAGGAGTAAACTGAAGTTTTGATGAGTTCAACCTATCTTTCTTAAGCCAGGTGAAAGAGCCAGGTGGTAGCCTAGTTAAGTGGAGTGAGCACTTTGCTATTGTCACTGTATTACCTGAGAAACGTTTGAATAAGAGAGTCAGTGGACTGTAGAGAATATTTTGCAAGAAAAATATCATCATGGAGTTTGGTACCTATTGCTCAATAATGTGAGTTTTATTACTTGAATTCTACTCTTATTTACGGCAAATTATTAGTGTGCCTGGTCCCATGACCTGCCATCTATTGTGGCTGCTCTAAAAGTAAGCTGTAATAATTTCTCACTCCGTGGGATTGTGGTTTAACTGGGATGACCTAAAATTCCTATTCCTATGTTTTTTCTTGGCCTGCACACCTGGGGAATGGAGAGTGTGACTGGGAAGCTGCTCAGAATGGGCCAGGAGATCTCTCTCTGAAACTCATCTGATGGAATGGGGGACACAGTGGTGACTGCAGAAATCTCTGTTAGGTGCTTATTACTGATGTGGATACATTTGCTGGGTCTTTTTAAGGGGAGCATCTGAGCTTCGAAGTCCAGGGAAGCAGTAGGCATATTGGAGAGTGGATGGAAATTTCGAATCAGTATCCCTTGAATTTGAATTCTGTTCTGTCACTCACTAGTTGTGCAGTCCCAGACGAGTCCTCTGAGTCTCCATTTGTTATATTTAAATTGGCATCAATACTTTAGAAGATTGTTGTAAAGATTAGAGATCATGTAAATAAAGCTCCTTAGAGTGCCTGGCACAATAGTAATAATAAATGTAGTTGTTATTATTAATACAATAATATTTATGTTATTAAAATATCATTAATTCCTAATCTATGGAATGTTTTTGATACTGAGGAATAATCAATTAAAATAGTGATAAAGGTGGTAATTTATCATACTCAGAAGAAGGGACTAAAGCTTACATTTTTTTCTGTTGCTCAGAGTCAATGTCTTCCCATGGAGAGAAATGAGAAGACATTCTTACCAGACCAATGATAGCTGCTCCAATCCCAATGAGAGGGCTGACAGAGATAATAACCAAGGTCAGTTTCCAACCCTGGTAAAATCCCAGCAGGAACCCACAGATGCTTGTGGTCATGCGCTGAATGAAAATGGCCATTTGGTCAGCAATGGCATCATTTATTTTATTAATATCACTAGAAACAAGAGAGGCTTTGATCACTAAAATGAAATTTGGTCAATTCAAATTATTGTTCCCTTCTAAACACTCCTATCTCTGAATTCCATTGCCCTTGGGAAACATAACTACTCCTACATCATGGAACATTTGCTGCAGCTTGAGAGGTCATCAAGCTTCTCCCCTCATAGCCAAGTTAAGTTTGTTCTTAACCCAGTTTTCCCAACTGGTGTCCATTAAACATTGGCAAAGGCTTTGGAGAACCATCTCATTTGTCCCTTCTTTATAGCTAATATCCTTGGTCTGTCCTGAAGAGCTCTTCTTTTCTTCTTCATACCTGCTAAGTCCTTTGAGCCTCAAGATTCTGCTCACATACCAACTAACTTATAAAAACTTAAATAATTCCCAGAAAGAAGTAATATCTTCCTCCCTGTGTTTCTGTAGCAATGTACCTAATCTGTATACATGTGTGTGTGTATGTGTATATAATTACTGCATTCTGCTCATAGACAGTATACAGTAGTGGTTAAGAGGACAGACTCTAGAGCCAGACCCTGAATTTAAACATAAGCTCTTCTTGAGCAAGTTACTTAACCTTTCTGTGCCTCAGTTTCTTCATATATAAAATGAAGATAATGGGAAGATAAAATGAAGATAATGGGTACATACTACCTGTATGGGTAGTAATGAGGATTATCTAATATGTATAAATCATGTAAAACAGTGTCTAGGATATGGTAATTAATCAATATGTGTTTGCTCTGATTATTTATTTGCTTGCACCTTTTATTCTTCTACTAGGTTGTAAGTTCCTTGAAATTAAGATACCTGTGATTTATCTTTATGCTTTTCATAGAGTAAGTGCTCCAGAATGCTGGTTGAATATAGATACATTAAATTAATAATCCTGGGGACATTCTCATTATCTTTTGTCCAGATGGAGCAAACAGAGTATAAGACTTGATCACAAAAAAAGACCTAAGACATTACCCAAAGATTAGACAATTATATTTTAGCAAGGTTATGTATCTGTCCAAGGTCACAGTAAGAGGCAGAATGAATGCTAAAATCTACAAGAGTCTAACCATTCAGTTTACTTTTTCTTTACTAGACTACATACTATCTTTCATGGGACTTCAAAATTAAGTTAAATTCTATTGAACTGGTTCTAATTACTCAGGGCTCATTCAGAATTACTAAGGGGGCTGTTAATGACCCAAATTACTATTCAGGTATAAACTGGATTTACAACCAGAATCTTTCCCAAAGTATTATGTATATATTTTGTTTTTGTTCTTACATATATAAACTACCTCAACAGCCAAAGCAAGATAATTTGTTCTAATTGAATTGTTTTCTTTGTTGATACCTAGATTGTGACATCCTTCAATTTCCCCTTTTGAGGCCAATAATTCTACTTCTTTGAATTCTATTCTGTGATACTTCATTTCTAGTAGTTTAATCAAGGGCCTACATACCATATTGCTGTATCGTGGCTTTCAATTTATAATGACCATATTTGATAAAAACATTACCAATGAAAAAGCCATGCTCCCTATAAAAGCCCAGCATAAGAGAGAAAACATATCAATAAGAACTGAGAATGTTTCCAATGGTTAATTTAGAAATAAGAGTTTTATTATCATAAAACCATACATACATTCAAATGTCCTACCGGGCACTTACTCAGAAAATCTTGTATTCAGCTCTCCCACTGAATTGCAATCGAACCATCCTATTTCCATTCTCATGATTTTCCTAAAGTAAGATTTCCTCATTTTCTGTATCTGACGAGCTGAGGCAATTACCCAAAAGCATATCTGAAAATGGAGCAGGGAATGTTTAGCTTTGTAATGTTAAAAATATCAATTATTCCTACTCTTTCCAGAAGAAAACAGTTTCAATATAACAGCTGAGAAAATTAGGAAAGTAATTCACAAAATGCCTCTTCTGGGGAACTGAGGTGTGAGCATTGGCATCTGCTCCTAAAAGTGGAGGTGAGCCGAACAGCTGTGCGCAGGGAAGCCAGAGGCCTGGGTTTGAATCCAGCTCTGCCACTTCAGACTTCACCTCACGGGGCCTCACTTTCCTCATGTGTAAAATAAGGCTCACAGTGCCAAAGAGAATTATTGCTTTTAACTCACGAGTCTTGCATGCCACTTCCGAATGAATTTTTCCCCTGAGAGGCGTGTCAACAAATATTTATACATAGTTTTCAGGCTGTCGGACAATGATTTTCAGAGAAAGTAAGACAACAATTATGACATAAGCAGGGAATATGCTAGTAGTTTCCCCCAACCATGCAAAACAAGCCTATCTTTAAAACTCCCAGTTCCAGAATGGCAAAAACTGATGCATTTCTCTCTTCAACTAACACTAACTCCCAAGGATTCTTGAATTAATAGGGGTTGGGGAGGTTTATTATTTTTCCTACCGGAGGAGGCAAAAGATGAAATACTTTTTTTGCTTGATAAGGGTTTAGTAACTCCAGGCCCTTCCACGGCTTATATTTGGCATGTGCTTTAAATTCTGTCTACAGAATTTGGGTTGGAATGCAGTTTGGTGAGACTTTAGCAAAGAAAGAGAAGAAGTTAGTCTACTTTCCTCCAACTCTCCAGGCCCAGCTTTCTCCAGACCACTGCGTCTCCCTCTACAAACACCCACACTGTCTATTTCTGGATTTAGAAGAGAGGATGAAGTATAGAGGGCAGGGAGGGACAGGGATGGACAGGGCATTGAAACCAAAGTCTGTTCTCCATTTCTCAAGACAACTGCTGTATCCTCCTCTCCAGCTGAGAGGAAGAATCTTTCCCATTCTCTCATGTTCCCCTGAAGTAAAACTGTATTCCTTAGGGCTTCTGAATAACTTAAAAGTTGAAGAGTACACTTTGCATTTTCTTGTGGTGTCTTTGAACCCAGATCTTGATCAAGAAGTGAAAAAGAGGCACTACTAACTTGGATATACCCTGTGATAAGTACTCCAACTGCGGTGGCAGCATAGTAACTGGCAAATTTGATCATTTCACTTTCAATGTCGAGCAACCTTCGAAAGAGAGGGAAAATGTTAAGAGTCACAGGTAGGATCAAGCTACCAAAGATTATATTTGCAGGTACATAGGAATTTAAAAGATATGTACTATGTTTCTATGAAATATGGATAAGGCATTTATTTCATCTATGTAGAATTCTATCAATCCAACAAAATCTCTAAATAGAACTCATGGTACCAATCACAGCCAAGATGTCTATCCCTTCATTTTCACAGGCAGAGACGCCAGAGTTGTGAAATCATCGATCTGCAGTTGTTGGAAGCCCAGGGACCCTAGATAGAAGCCCAGTGCTGTGTCCACTGAGGCCCCTTTCATTCATGCTCGTTGTGCAGTGGTTGAGAAATCACAGCTACAGAAAAGCTTTTTAAAAGCCAGATACTGATAGAGAGGCTTTACTGTTCCTCCTTTAGGAATCTAAGCCAGCTTCTCAAGTCCTCCCTCTCAGAGTGACACTGTGAGGAATGTGTGTGTCATCTTCCCATACAGGCAGAAAACTCTTTATTAGCAGAGTCTTTCTGCTGACTACAGCCCAGGCCGCTTCAATCTCCAGGGCAGTTTCAAGGTTGAAGCCAAAGAACTTGCAGAGAACAAGAAAATTTCACAGAGTTTTCCAGCAGTTACCATACTGCAGCACAGGACTTGGGATTTGCAGGGGAAGGAGGGGATGAAACAATTATTCTGAAATTGCTTTCAGGGAATAAGGAATTTTATAAGAAAATTTGCATATTGGTTGATGACAATCCTAATCCTCAGGGACAAGCTAAATGATATGGAGTTCATTTCTTTAGAAAATCAGAAAGCAGCATCTTCAGCATAGATGCTCCCATCCCATATGCTTTCTGCTTTCTCTCAGGACTTTCTTTTGTGATCAAACTTGAGTTGTTCTCTCTACTGAACGTAAACCGAGTATTGAAGTATAATTCATCTAATTCAGAACAAACTATTACCCATGACAGATTGTATTGCTATCTTGCTCTATGATTCAATATCTTTATTAAATATATGTACATTGAGTACTTGTTATACATATTATATCTATATATAATATAGACATATATCTATTTGTTTTCCTTGCTAGTAAATTGCAAGCTACTTGAGGGCAAGGGCTGTGTTTAAGCACTTGCTCACATTGCCTGAAGCCTCCTATAACATCCTTCACATAGGAGGTACTCAATAAATGTTTCTTGATTTTGCTTTGACTTTCAACATACAAATAAGAAGGGAAATAACTGCCTTGGTCAAGCCCTCTGACAATCTCCAAACTAACTAATATATCTGTGCTTACCGCATTGCCAGTTTTTCATGATGATTTCAGGGAACCCCAAGAATGAACAAGACCTAGAAAATCATAAACTTACATACAAGTATCCACAGTCAGAGGCTCTTACAAAAGCTAACTATCTGCATAATGCAGTATTATGAGCAAAGCCTTCTAATGTGTTTGTACTCTTAGTTTTCTGTTTGTGAAGTGAACTTTAGCTGTCCAAAAACAGAAATCTAGAGCATTTGTCAAAAAAAGTTTTACCTCGACTTCCAGTGGTTTATTCATTATCCAGACACTCTAAGCAGAAGTGACAAAGTGCCTGTCATGAAGAACGTGGCTGCAAACCCATGAGGGTGTAGAGAACTGAGCACTGAGCCAGACCCTCTTTTACTGGAGCGGAGTTTGGGAGAATTACATCATTGCTGAGTGGTGTGGATAAGGATATGTGCAGTTGATGATTCCTTTCACCCCCAAGGCACCCCAGAGATAAATGGGTAACTCACTTCTATTTTGTTCCTGGGAAGAAAAACTTATCAGTTTTAGAGACTGCTTGAGAATATTTCTGGAACAACAGGACAAGCCTATCAGAAAAACGAACAGGAAAAAGAGCAGGCTGGTTCTGTTCCTTTGACTGCACCTCCCACTGCATCATCTGCCTGGAGGAAAGCTCTTGTGATCATACAGTCCTGGAAAGGATTCTATAAATTGTGCAGATGATTTGGACCCCAGAATGGGCACTTGTGTTGTTTTTTTTTTTTTAACAGCAAAATTAACTTACACCTACTTGAATAAATTAAGATTCCCCTGACTCATTTGTTGAAGAAAGAAGTGGAGAGAGACATGACAATTAGAGGAAAAAGAAGATATATTTTAACAAATTAGTAATATATGAGGATTCTTACATTGTTGCTTAGAAAAAATAAATGGTTCATAGGATTGAATCACTCAACTTACACATCAAGGTTTCAGACTTACTAAACCTGTAGGTTTTTCATTTAGACTACCTACAAGGTCCTTATGACAAAGTGCATTGCTTAATGAGTTTCTTTTTCAATGGTTCTCATGCATTGTAGGCATAGTAGCACTGCCATGTTAGAATGAACATCAGTGTCAATTCTAAACTGAGCACAAGCTAGCAGAAATGTGTTCATGTCTTACTTTCAGTGTTGGAGGCTCTGCATGTCTTAATGCAAGGATATTGACCAATGGATAAATGGCTTATCATTGACTAAAGTTGCCAGAACATCCATACACTAGGATAGCATATGCTAGAATGGCTAAATCCTTTTCTTTTCTTTTCTTTTTCTTTTTTGTATTTTTCTGAAGTGCAAAGCAGGGAGGCAAACAGACTCCCGCATGCACCCAACCGGGATCCACCTGGAAAGCCCACGAGAGGGCGATGCTCTGCCCATTTGGGGCGTTGCTCTGCTGCAACTGGAGCCATTCTAGCACCTCAGGCAGAGGCCATGGAGCCATCTTCAGTGCCAGGGCCAACTTTGCTCCAATGGAGACTTTGCTTCAGGAGGGGAAGAGAGACAGAGAGGAAGGAGAGGGGGAGTGGTGGAGAAGCAGATGGGCGCTTCTCCTGTGTGCCCTGGCTGGGAGTTGAACCTGGGACTTCCACACACCAGGCCGATGCTTTAGCACTGAGCCAACTGGCCAGGGCCATGGCTAAATCTTAATTTCAGAGAATCCACAACAATTTTTTTTACCCAGGAAGCTATTTTTTGTTTGCTTACTTTTAATCAAACTTTTTATTTTGAGGTAAGTGTAGATTCATATGCAAGTGTGATAAATAATAGGCAGATTATGTATGCCCTTTTTCCAGTTTTCCCTCAATGATAACATCTTGTGAAACTAGGAAAATATCACAGTCAGATGTTGAGATTCATATGATCAAGATTAGAACATTCTCATCATCACAAGGATTTCTCACATTGCCCTCTTATATCCACACATACTTTCATCTGGCCCCACTCCTCCCTTAACCACTGGCTACCACTAATCTGTTCTCTATTGTTACCGTTTTGTCATTTAAAGAATGTTAAGTGGAATTGAACAGAATATAACCTTTTGGCATTGCCTTTTTCTTCAGTCAGCATAATTCTGTCAAGTTTCACAACTTCTTTAATTTTTTTTCTTTTTTTTTTTTTGACAGAGACAAAGAGTCAGAGAGAGAGACAGATAGGGACAGACAGGCAGAAAGGAAGAGAAATAAGAAGCATCAATTTTTCATTGAGGCACTTTAGTTGTTCATTGATCCTTGATGGGGGGGTGAGTGACCCCTTGCTCAAGCCAGCGACTTTGGGCACAAGCCAGCAACCATGGGGTCATCTTAGTCCTTTGTTAGCTATAGAATTTGCAAATAAATTCTCTCAGTCTGCAGTTTGTCTTTTAATCCTTTTAACAAGCTCTTTTGCAGAGCAAAAGTTTTTAATTTTGATGAAGTCCAATTTATCAATTTTTTTTTTTATGGATTATTTTTGGTGTCAAGCCTAAGACCTCTAGCCATAGACCTGAAAATAGTCTCCTATGCAGACAATTCTATTTACAATAACATCAGAAAGAAGTGCAAAACTTATATTCTGAAAACAATAAAATATTGTTGAAAAAATTAAAGAAGTCCTAAATATATGAAAAAAACATTCATTTTCATGGACCAAAAGACTTAATTTTATAAAGATGGAAATACTCTCCAAATTGGTCTAGAATGCAATCCTTATCAAAATCCTGGCTGACTTCTTTATGGAAATTAAACAAGTTGATCTTTAAATTCATATGAAAATTTAAGGGACCCATAATAGCCAAAACAATCTTGAAAAAGAAGAACAAAATTAGAAGACTTACACATCCTTTTGACTTCATTTTTTTGGTTTTGGTTTGGTTTTTTTTTAGAGAGAGAGAGAGAGAGAGAGAGAGACAGACAGACAGTTGAAAAGCATCAACTCATAGTTATGGCACCTTAGATATTCATTGATTACTTTCTCGTATGTGCCTTGATGGGGGGCCAGGGTTGCAGCTGAACCAGTGACCCCTTGCTCAAGACAGTGATTTTGGACTTCAAACCAATGACCTTTGGGCTTAAGCCCACAATCCTGGGGTCATGTCTATGATCCCATGCTTGAACTGGAAACCCTGCTCTCAAGACAGATGAGCCCATGCTCAAGCTGGTGGTGACCTCAGGGTTTTGAACCTGGGCTCTCTGTGTCCCAGTTGGACACTCTATTCACTGCACCACCACCTGGTAAGGCTGCATGCTTATGTTGATAAAATCATTGAGTTGCCTTGTATAGTCCAAGACTAATACACGTATTATAATAGGTGGAGAAATTATACTTTTAACGATATACTTTTTTCAAGAAAGCAATTTGCCAAGATTTGGGTAATTTGGGAGGCATATTAACTACTTACAGAGAGGAAAATGTCCTCTCCCTTCTCCTCTGTTCCAGCAAATTCTATTTTCAGAGTAATCTCACTACATAAAAGCTAAACAAATATATTAATTTAGAGGTAAAACAGTATTCATGTCAGTGATCATACTAACTTACAATTAAAGTACCGGTATTTAACTCATCAAAGGAGTTCCTCCTATAAGAATGACCTAAGAAAGGTGTGGTCTACACAGTTTCAATTATTTATTTATTTTTTTTATTTACTAATTTTTAGAGAGGAGAGAGAGAGGGAGCGAGAGAGAGAGAAGGGGGGAGGAGCTGGAAGCATCAACTCCCATATGTGCCTTGACCAAGCAAGCCCAGGGTTTCGAACCGGCGACCTCAGCATTTCCAGGTCGACGCTTTATCCACTGCGCCACCACAGGTCGGGCCACAGTTTCAATTATTACATGAAATGTTTTTTAAAAAAGGATAAATGTCCATTTACATGTTTGGTATCATGTGGATTCAGCTAAAGGCACTGAACTTCTGAGAAACCCTATTTGTTTTGCACTATTTGTTCACCTTAGAGTATGTGACTTAGTAAGAGTGAATAGAGTGTGAGTAATGGGCCACAGTGAACTCCTTTCTGATGGATGCCAGTGATGAAGAACTAAAAGCAGATTCATTCTTTAATTAATCTAATAAAGAATTACAAGTACTTAGTATCATAGGTATGTCTCAAATTTTGGTCCCTCTCTCAGTTTGAACAGAATACAGTTTCAAAACTTTTCCCTTGAAAAAATTTATCTCCATGAGTGTTGTTAATGAGTTGCTCTATTTACTTCAGAATGCATTTTTTTTTTCAAAAGGGGGTGTGATTAACTTTACGTATTGTCATTTCACTTTACGTATTGTACAAAGCAGTTTGTCTCTGTCCTCCAACATAAATGACTTACATGACTGTCACTGGAGATGATCTCTCCTTTAAATTGTTGAGTCTTACTTCTAAGTTTAGAAAAGAAACATACATATTTAGACATTTGAAAATGTATTTCTAATGAGTAGGCTTAGTATTTTTGAAAGGGTAATTCTACATATTGTATGTTATTTTATACATTTTTTTAAATCAAGCACTAATGAGTTTGCAACTATGTATTTATTTGAATGGTTATTGATTTAATGATGGTCTCAGAGATAAGGACATCACTCAAGATAACTACTGTATCCTTGACACACAAGTTTCTGGTACAGAGTTGGTGTTCAAAAAAATTTGGTTGAATGAGTGAAGGAATAAAATACCCTAAGGGTAGATAATATTATGGAAGAAATTCAATGATTTAGAAGGATTTTTCATAATCTGTAATCAAGCTTGTAGAAAAAATTTTAAATAAGAGTAAAAAATATAAATTCACTTGGGAGAGCCATTTCAAGTGTCTCTCTAGCTAAGGTGTGCCCTGCCCTTGTTTCTCCAATCTAAGTGTGGTGTTCTTAAGTGCAAACGAGCTTGTTCCAGCTCTGAGTAGCGTGAGGCAGGCTGCAGAGGCAATGCTGTACCAGTGAGTCAATCTGTGTACTCTATGGACACACTGATTACAAGGCAGCCTGTTGGGTTTATCACAAAGACAATAGTAGTAGGACAGTGAGCTCTGGTGAATTCTTCATGATTTTCTTCTTTTCACAACACCATACCACTCTTCCATAGAAACTCAACTACCAACAGAGACCAGTGACCCCCATCTCCAAGTCCTATAGCATTCTAATGAAATTCCCATTACAGAAAAAAGGCTAGGGGTGCCTGACCAGGTGGTGGCTCAGTGGATAGAGCATCAGACTGGCAGGCTGAGGGCCCAGGTTTGAGACACTGAGGTCGCCAGCTTGAGCACAGGCTCATCTGGTTTGAGCTAAGCTCACCAGCTTGGACTTAAGGTTGCTGGCTCGAGCAAGGGGTTACTGTATCTGCTGAAAGCCCGTGGTCAAGGCACATATGAGAAAGCAATCAATGAACAACTAAGGTGTTGCAATGAAAAACTGATGACTGATGCTTCTCATCTCTCTCCGTTTGTGTCTGTCTTTCCCTATCTGTCCCTCTCTCTGTCTCTGAAAAAAAGAAAAAAGAAAAAAGGCTGGGGGTCTAGTGGATCACTAGCCATGGCCACAGAAGCTAAGAAACAGAAGAGAGTTAGAAAAAGGGGGAAAAAAGGAAGTCTTGGATATGAGACATGATATAGAACTCAAGTAAAATAAATCACCATTTTTTGGCATTAAGTCCTGGTAGTTCCATCCTTAAGCCTATAGTCTACAAAGTGGTCAAATTTGGGTAATGTATTTAATATGTTACCAATCTCCAATTATGCTTTTTTCTGGTTAGCATTTTAAAACCTACTGGATAGGAGAATCTCAGGGAAGAGTAATTTATAGAAAGATGGATAAATTTATGTTTCTGTTTGCTCTATGTTAGATACCATTCCAGGTCAGTCAATAAGTTCCCTTTACACATTTTGAATTACAATTTAAGATGTGAGCAAAAAAAGTAAAAAATAAAAAATAACAGCCTACCCACAAGGCATTCCATTTGTCACGTTCTGGTTGAGGGAGCTGTTGGTCCACACTATGGTGTTATTTACACATGCTTTTCCAGGGATCTGAAGTTCTTGTAACTCAGTTTCATAGTTAATAAAAACATCTGTCATGGTGCCAAAAATGAGTAGCACGCCTGGATGGGCTAGTCCATGGAGAAATGCACATAAGCCTCCCACAGACATCAGCCAAATGTCAGTCGTTGAAGAAAATCGAAACTTGAAAAACAAAGGATTCAGAGATCATCTATGGGTGAAAAGCAGGAGAGGCAGGAGGGCTATTTAATTTTAGTAACTAGATTCTGATAACTAGTATTCAACACCAAATTTTTTGGGATCTTCTTAATGAACAACAGAATTCTCACTGATTATATTAAAATAAACAGTATATCATTTATGTAAAACATTAGACTCTTATACTGTCAGTCTGTTATTTCTTTCCTAGTCTCTGAATTCATTTTCTTATCTCAAGAACTGACTTTAGTTCTTAGCTATTTGCCCACAACTTAAGGGAGAAACAGTCACTGTCACTGATGCCATTGCCATGTGTATATACCGTGTGGGGCATTCAGCAATCACATAAATTGGTTCCCAGGACTGATATGGACATGAAGAGTGCTTATTTCTTCCTGAAAAAATTTGGGGAAAATACTTATACCTGTACTATGAAATCTCTAAAGTCATGTCCTAAAAATAAATATACATGATGTGATTATTGTGTTAAAAACCTGCTAAAATGACTAAAGATTTAACACTTCCTCTATGATTGGAACAGTTCATAGTTTCAAAATCTGTGCCATAAATTGGCACAGTCTTATTACCAATTGAAAGAAGCCGACTTGACTGCTGTTACCTTTCTTCTTATTTTGAAACCTGAGGAGGAAAAATAGGGATTTACAGAACAGCCTTTCCAAACAATGAGAAAGTCTTCAAGGGTGGTGATTTAATGAGTCATTCTTTAGTAAGAGAAAAAATGCCCCTCTGGCTGAGAAATTCTTGCCAAACCTGATATTCTTCAGATTTACTCCTTCTAGTGATTTCAGTATAGTTATATAGTTCATGTTCAGTGGAGAGTCATTGAGGTTTTTCTGAAGGCCCCAAGAGAAAATAAAAAGTACTCTGTGCCCTTAATTGTGCTAATAAATAGCTATTAAAGTTCAGCCTTGACCCTTGATCTATTCCTTCATACAGTTCCTTGTGGGTAAATTGAAGAGGTTGGATTAGCCAGTTTAAAACTTCCTTCTAGCATTTAAAAAATTTTACAACTACATTAAATAGTGTTGATACTATCAAAAGTGACCCTGAAACTCCCATACTTCCATGAAATTATATTTCCTTGGTATTTCTTACTTATTTTATTTCTCATAAAGTTACACCTTCTCAGCTCCAGGGATCTCTACTTTAGCTGAGTCATTCATTGATGGATACATCATGGGCTTTGTTTTAACTAGGAACTACTTGACTTCATCACATGCTGGGACAGCTGAAGCACCTTGTTTTCTCACTTCCTTCCCCCTTTCACAACTATTTGTTATCTCACTTGAGACATGCAGTCCCTTAAGCCTTCCTTTTACGTATAATTGCTAAACCTCATCAAGATTTTGCTTCCTTCCACATGCATCCCAAGTCCTAGTACCTGCCAACTGAACCACACTTTCAACTTCATTCCCTATCAATTTCCCCAAATCCTTCCTTGGAAACTTCATCTCTGCATCCATCCAGCATGTTTGCCCTCTTCTCCTGAAGCCAGGCGACTGGGCCAGCTGGAGACAACCTCTCCACCATGTGAACTATGCCAACACATGCCATGACTAGCATTCAATTGCCCTGAATTTTTCCACTAGCTCAAAGTAGAATCCCAAGTCTTTGCAAAATATTCAAGGCCCTTTATAGTCTGGTCAACTGGCTCTCTGAACTTGTCTCTTCTTACTGCAGTCAGTTCCTGCCACCCGAGCCTCCTGGCCTCTTTGCAGACCTTTGTCCATGCTAAATTTGATTTCACCTCTGGGAATTTGCACTTGCTATGTTCTCTTCCCAGAGTGCTGTTTCTTCAGATATCTGCATGGCCAATTCCCTCAACTCCTTCAGACCTTCCCTCAAAAGTCACCTTCTCAATAAGGCTGTCCCTGGCTTAAGTCATTAAAGTTTCAGCTTCCCCCCACATCATTTCATAACTCCATTCCAAGTTTACTTTTTCCTTTGTAGAAAAAGAATGATAGACTATCACTAGCTACCATGCTATATATTTTATTTATTAAAGTGTTTATTATATCTCCTTCAATAAAATATAAGTTCTTCAAGAACAGAGATTTTTGCCTAATTTGTTATTTTCTGTAACCTCAACACTAATTTTAGTGCCTGACACCTAGTAGACACTCAGTTAATATTTGTGAAATGAATAAATGAATACATGAGTATGATCTTCAGCCTTAGTTCAACCATACACTATACTTCATCTCTTAGAGACTGTTCTTGTTTCCCTTGTCAGCTTTATTTAAATTTCACTTTATCTTCTCATTCTACATTATCATATCTATTAGAAGATAGATTAATCTCTTCTAAAAACCAAAGAACTCACTCAAACTTCCTGCTCATTCTCTCATTGCCATTATTCCACATTCACACCTATTTCATCTCTTTCCCACCCAGTGTGATTCTTCTAGGTCCAAGCTGTTTCTACCACACCTAGTCCAAAGCTAATGTAGCCACACCCAACATCTCCCTCTGCCATGAATTACTTGAAACTTCTTAAATACCTTCAGCCTCTCTCTTTCTACCACTTCTGTTTCAGGAACTTGCCTGGCACCTCCCTTCTGTCTTCTAAATTAAACTCCATCTCATTTTTCCCTCATGCCAAAGTATGATTAACTTATATTGTTTTATGTGAGAATTTAAACTCTTAAACTAAAGAGGAATATCTAATAATTAAGTTTTGGGTTTCTACTCTTGGCCTGTAGGAAGAATTTGGGGTTTGGGAACCTTCCCTGTGCCCAAGAAATTATACTTGTCCAACTTTTCTTCTACTGTTTAGGTTAGAAACTCTGTGCAGGACCTGGATGCTCAGGAGAGATTCAGACATAGTCTAGAAGGGCTATTCCAAAGGTTTTTGAAATCAAATTATAGTAATGTTTTAAAGAGAAAAATAATTAAGTATTTAAACTTTTTTATAGGAAGTATAAAGTACATAAAATATTTTCTCTGCTTTGTGCCTTTTATAGGAATATTGTGAGTTATTCCAGAAAAGATGTATTGTTGAAGTAGTCACTTACCATGAATTTTTATCATTGTTACCTGTCAGGATAAAAACAATACATAAGGCAATCAATAATGACAAAATGAAACATAATCATTAACAATTTTGCTCTGGAAAAAATTTTTTTCTATAAATTACTTTTATTCATGAAACATAGCAAAATTATTTACTTTTTCACCTTTCTTTTATGCTCTCTCTTTTTCTTTACATATATATGATGAAGATATTCTTTCAAGATTAAGACTGCTGGCTTGACTACATTTCTGGACTTTTCTCCAGGATTTGAAATATTTGTGTCTTCTCCCTGGCTGGATAGCTCAGTTGGTTAGAGCATAGTCTGGAAGAACAGGGGTTACTGCTTCAATCCCCAGTTAGGGCACATACAGGAACAGATTGATATTCCTTTCTCTCTCTCTCAATCTCTCTCTCTTTCTCTCTCTCCCCCTTTCTCTCTCTCTAAAGTCAATAATAAACATTAAAAAAAGAAAGAAGAAATAAAAAGAAGTATTTGTGTCTTCTCAATATCAACTGGAGAACAACATTTCTAAATTAGCTGAAGAAAATATGATTTTTTTGAACTACCAAGTAAAATTATATTTACTTATTAGGTTCTTTAGAACCATCAGAACTTATCTATTTAAAATGTAGGTCACAAATTAATGAGACAGTACAGCAGAAGCCATGGGATTGAGAGGTCCATTATTTTTCCCAGGATAGGTCAGAACACATGGAGGATAAGAAGTAAAAGGGCCTGGAATAGGAAAGCCACAGGGAAGGGTACCCAAAATGCCATGAGACAGCACATTGTGACTCTCCCAGCATTTTAACATAAGAGTAATGAAGCATTATAGTACAGATAGAGATGAATACCTTGGGTTTGGGAATCAGAATTAGATTAAGATTATGGCTACATTATTAGTCAAGTAATCTTTGCTAAGTTTTAAAATTTTATCCAAGTGTCAATTTCTTCTTCTGTGAAATCCTAAGATTTGTGTGCGTGTTTTTTTAAATAAGACTTGTTTAGAATCATCTGTGCTCACTGCATGCTAGGTGCTGGCCCCTTGCCGTTCTGGCCAGTTCCTCTCAGAAACATCAGTCTGTTCCTGTGTGTGCCAGAGCAGTCTCAGGAAGAAGTGCTCGCTGAATAATTACTACTACAATGAATTATCACAATATGCAAATAAAGGTAAGAGTAATAGCCAATGCTGGAACAACCCTACTCTGCCTAGGAAAGAGATATTTATAGCTTGAACACTTCACTCACCCATACCTTGTGCATTTTTACCTTAACACTTTCAGACACTCCATTACATGGATTCTAGGGAGAACTACCTATTCAAGTGTGACAAACATGTTCAGTAAAAGTCCTAAATATTGTTAATGATTTTTTCTATTTCTTGAGAAATCATAGCCTGTTCCACTTTTGTTCTAACCTGTCTTTGAACAATAGACAGTGAAAAAAAGGGCCACTTACATGTTTCATCTGACTCAAAACCATAATTCTCCTCTCCAAATTTCTTCACGCTGCGAAGAATTACGGGGTCAGACATGATAATTGCAATCTGCAGCCAGTAACTCTATAAGATAAAATAAAAGAATTATTACAATGATTTTATTTCTCTTTTTTAACCAAAATAGCCTAATGAAAGAACTACTTGGTTCAAGAAATAACCTTCATTAACAATCTCATAAAAAGCAGATTTTAAAAGTGATTACTAACTCCATGAAAAAGTCTAATGATTAGGAAAAATAAACCCAAACCATTTTTAAAATTTTATTTAGAAAATTAACTTTAACAGGGTGACTGATCAATA
This sequence comes from Saccopteryx leptura, assembly GCF_036850995.1. Lineage (NCBI taxonomy): Eukaryota > Metazoa > Chordata > Mammalia > Chiroptera > Emballonuridae > Saccopteryx > Saccopteryx leptura. Next base: position 55,052,732 of record NC_089509.1, read on the forward strand.
AGAGTACATAGGTTTCAGGTTAACATTTCTATGGCATTTGAACTGTTGATTATGTTGTATAACCATCACCCAAAGTCTAATCATTTTCCATCACCTTGTGTTTATCCCTCTTTATGCCGTTTCCCCACCCCAAAACCCATCCCCCTCCTTCAGTATCCACTTCACTTTTATCTATGTCCATTAGTGTGAAATCATACAGTTCTTAGCTTTTTCTGATTTACTTATTTCACTCAGTATAATGTTCTCAAGGTTTATCTATGTTGTTGTAAGTGTCACTATGTCATCATTTCTTATGGCTGAGTGGTATTCCATTGTGTATATGTACCACATCTTCTTTATCCAGTCCTCTATTGAGGGACACTTTGGTTGTTTCCATGTCTTGGCCACTGTGAACAATGCTGTGATGAACATAGGGGTGCAAGTGTCCTTACATACCAATGTTTTCGAGTTTTTGAAACCCAAACCATTGATTACGTATTTCTCAGGCTGATGAATGGGTAGTTGCTTTTTATTTATCTGTTTTTTCTGCTCATCTGTTTATCCTTTCTTTCTTTCCCTTATTCTTTCTTTCTTTCTTTCTTTCTTTCTTTCTTTCTTTCTTTCTTTCTTTCTTTCTTTCTTTCTTTCTTTCTTTCTTTCTTTCTTCTTTTTTTCTGTCTTGTCAGAAAAATAATGGCAACATTCTTGGGTCAGTATATCGGACCAATGACACTCCATTACTGGTGAGTAACCTCCAGTGCTCCTTTGTAAATAAAGCCCCTGGATCCAGAGTACAGCAAGTCCAGTGTGGACCAGAACTGCTACCCAACCCACTTTATAAAACAAGTATAACCTTGACCTCAAAACAAACAAGAATGTTATAAAAATATATATTTTTCTAAATAGATTTAAGGTTACTAAATAAGATATATTAAGTACAATTCAGCAGTTTATGAAAACAAATAATGAGCAATGTTAATCCCAAGAATGCAGTGATTATTCAATATAAAAAATTTTGACCATTTTGATATATGCCAAAAAAGTATTCGATAAAAACCAATATCCATTCCTGATTTTTAAAATCCTTAAAATTAGAAAAATCATTATTTTGCACCCCAATGAATAAATTTTGGAAAATGATCAGCAGTGAGTACTAAAACCATTCACTGAGACACTGGCAAAAAGTAAATATCTAATAGCACAAAGTGTTGTAAAAACGTACAAGAAAGACATTACATTAAGTTGTCATATTTCTTCAATGTCCTCTTAGTTGTGACAATGTCTCAAACTTTCTTATTTTGATAACCTTGACAGTTTTGAGGAGTACTGAGCTGTTAGCTTGTGAATGGTCCCTAAAATGATAGTTATATGATATTTTTCTCACGATTAGACAAAAGCTGTGAATTTTGGGGATGAAAGCCACAGAGGTAAAGTACCTTTCTCATTGCATCATATCAAAAGAACAATCAACTTGATTTCATTAAGTTATGTATGAGGTCAGTACAAATAAAATAAACCAAATGAACCAGATTTAAAATTATTCAACAACAAAATTTGTTGAATATAGCAGTATTATGTTCAGGTACTGTGTTCAGAGACTGCAATGTTCGTTAGTTCTATAAATTTTGAAATTTTATCCAAAAATTATTTTCGGAAAGCAAAGAAAGAAACTCTTTAATAATGAGAAAAATAATAAAAGAACCTTAACAATAGTTATAATATTGCATCTCCTAATTTTAAAACAGACATTTAAAAAATATTCAATCTCTAATTATCTTTTTCTTAGCTTAATTCTTCATTTAAAAATGTTTTTTTCTACTAGTGTTTAAATATTTGGCAGTATTTAGAAGCCATTGGTGCAGTGTCTTGCCTGTGAACTTCGAAGTCTCACAGATCCTGGTACTGCCTATGGCTTCACTCTATGTATTTAGATTTGTTTTTGTAACTTCTCTCCGGGCCCAGATTTCTCTATCTTTCAAGTCAGGGAGTGGTGGAGATGGTAAAATCTGCCTTGCAGCTTTTGCAAAATTGAAATGAATCTGTGTCTGTACATCAGCCAGCACAGATGGAGAAGGTAGTTAAAGTTCCCTTTGCCCTTCAAGTTTAGTGACTAAGTGTCCTCCCCATCAGCACGCGCACACACACACACACACATACCCCACCTGCCACTCCCTTCTGAGGTCATTTATAGTAATGCAGGCTCCATTAAGGAAGAGGATGTTGATGAACCAACCTACTCTTGTCACTTTCCTTCTCTGTGCCTTCAGCCATTCCATGCACTAGGTTTCATACTAGGTTTGCTTACATTTTCCTTCTTTCTTAATGCAAGGACTTTTGTGATCTCTATTCTACTATCAAAAAGCAATATTCTCCAACAAACATTTATACACAGCACAGATTTCTATTTCCATAACATCATCATGACCTTCAACCACAGACCACTAGGAATAAACCTGTAATTGAAGAATCGGGATTTATTACTTGTTGCAGTGAGAGAGAACACACTATGGGGGACCATGGGTGTGTCAGTAAGAGGGTATTAGAATCAGCCAATTATAGGACTTTGGCTTCAGTTAGATGACTTGAGAGAGAGTCCAATGAAGTGGAGGTTTATTCCAAATCGGATGCTGTCAGAAAGCCAGAGCAATTTTATGACGTGCAAAAAAATAGCAGCCATTCATTTAGTAAGAGAAAAGATGTTTGGTCATTTGTGGGATGCACAGTGACCTTATTTTGTCCTGTACTTGGACAAATTATGAAATGGGACTGCTTTTTCTCCTTTTATCTTGTTCTCAGAGTGACCTTGTCTGAAGTTGGTGGAATGGTTAACTTTATGTATTAACTTAAATGGGTTAAGTAATACCCAGATAGCTGGTAAACATTATATTTGAGTGTGTCTGTGAGGACCCAGGTTCGAGACCCTGAGGTCGCCAGCTTGCACGTGGGCTCATCTGGTTTGAGCAAGACTCACCAGCTTGAGCCCAAGGTTGCTGGCTCAAGCAAGGAATCACTTGGTCTGCTGTAGCACCCCGGTCAAGGCACATATGAGAAATCAATCAATGAACAACTAAGGAACAGCAACGAAGAATTGATGTTTCTCATCTCTCTCCCTTCCTGTCTGTTTGTCCTTATCAGTCCCTCTCTCTGACTCACTGTCTCTGCCAAAAAAAAAAAAAAAAAAAAAGATATGAAAACCACCTGACCAGTGGTGGCACAGTGGATAAAGTGTCGACCTGGAATGCTGAGGTTGGCAGTTCAAAACCCAGGGATTGCCTGGTCAAGGCACATATAGGAGTTGATGCTTCTTGTTCCTCCCTCCTCCTCTCTCTCTTTCTCTCTCCCTTCTCTAAAATGAATAAATAAAATCTTTAAAAAATAAAAAAGATATGGAAACCACTTAAGTGTCTGTTAATGCATGAATAGGTAAAGAAGATTTGGTAGATACACACATACACACACAATGGAATACTATTCAGCCATGAAAAAGAGAGAGATCCTGCCATTTGTGATCATATGGATGAATCTTGAAGGCATTATATTTAGTAAGATAAGCCAGACAAAGAATGGTGAACTTGCTGAAACAGAGAACAGAATGTGGATTATCTGAGACTGGAGGGGGGGTGTAGGGGGGCAGTTGGGGAGATGCTATTTAATGGTACAAACTTGCAACTAGAAGATGAGTAAGTTCTGGATATCACACACAGCACAATGAGTATAGTCAACAATACTGTATTGCAGGGGTCCCCAAACTTTTTACACAGGGGGCCAGTTCACTGTCCCTCAGACCGTTGAAGGGCCGGACTATAAAAAAAAACTATGAACAAATCCTCATGCACACTGCACATATCTTATTTTAAAGTAAAAAACCAAAACGGGAACAAATACAATATTTAAAATAAAGAACAAGTAAATTTAAATCAACAAACTGACCAGTATTTCAATGGGAACTATGCTCCTCTCACTGACCACCAATGAAAGAGGTGCCCCTTCCGGAAGTGCTGCGAGGGCCGGATAAATGGCCTCAGGGGGCCACATGTGGCCCGCGGGCCGTAGTTTGGGGACCCCTGCTGTATTGTATACTTGAAAATTGCTGAGACTAGATCTTAAATGTTCTTTTTTTTTTTTTTTTTTTACAGAGAAAGAGAGAGTCAGAGAGAGGGATAGATAGGGACAGACAGGAACGCAGACAGATGAGAAGCATCAATCATCAGTTTTTCATTGTGGCACTTTAGTTGTTCATTGATTGCTTTCTCATATGTGCCTTGACCATGGGGCTACAGCAGACTGAGTGACCTCTTGCTCAAGTCAGCGACCTTGGGTTCAACCTGGTGAGCTTTGCTCAAACTAGATGAGCCCGCGCTCAAGCTGGCGACCTTGGGGTATCGAACCTGGGTCCTCCGCATCCCAGTCCGACGCTCTATCCACTGCGCCACCGCCCGGTCAGGCTTAAATGTTCTTACTACAAATAAATAATTTTGTGACTTGATAAAGGTGTTAGCTAAAGTTATAATGGTAATCATATTGCAATATATAAATGTAACAACTCAGTATGTTGTATTAAAATTACACATTATGTCCATTGTATCTCAATTAAAAATTAATTACTTTTTTTTTAAGCTGAAGAAGGGCATATTTTTTCTTTTGTTTTAGCTGGGATATCTATCCTTTCCTGCTCTCAGGCCTCAGAGCTTCTGGTTCTTAGGCTTCCAGACTCAGGTTGGAACTTATACCATTGGCTCCCCTGGTTCCCATCTTCTGGTTCACCAGCTTTCCTGGGCCTCCATAATCATGTGTATCAATTCCTCATAACAAATCTCTTTCTCTGTATTTTATTGGTCCTGTTTCTCTGAATAACACTGAACAATACAGTTTGTGTTTTGTGAGATTATCTATTTTTATTTTTTAAGAAGCATACACAGTTTAGGTCTGAGTACCAGGCCAGCTGCAGGATATCTGGGGCTAATCTTCTGTTTGTTTTCTTTCTCAGCATTCAGTGCATCACTCTGAACTCTGGAAGACCATGTTCCCTTCTGATGCACTAAGGGTGTCTACTTGAAAGATGTATACTCTCCATGCTATAGGGTATGCATTGCGTGGTATCTAACTCAGTCAGAAATGGAGGTTAGCCTGACCAGGCGGTGGCGCAGTGGATAGAGTGTCAGACTGAGATGTGGAGGACCCAGGTTCAAGACCCCGAGGTCGCCAGCTTGAGTGCGGGCTCATCTGGTTTGAACAAGGCTCACCAGCTTGAGCCCAAGGTCGCTGGCTCAAGCAAGGGGTCACTTGGTCTGCTGTAGCCCCCCTCCCCCAGTCAAGGCACATATGAGAAATCAATCAATGAACAACTAAGGAACCGCAATGAAGAATTGATGTTTCTCATCTCTCTGCATTCCTGTCTGTCTGTCCCTATCTGTCCCTCTCTCTGACTCTCCTTGTCTCTGCCACACACACACACATAAAAAAAAAGAAAAAAGAAATGGAGGTTAGTTGCCTTATCTCTGGCCAGTTTAGAAATGGCAGTGATGACTTGGGAAGGTCTTGTATTGAAAATGTTAATTGCTTGCATACACCCACAAAAACAGTGGCAATTTTATAACACTAAGTTTAGGAAAGAGCAATGGGATACCAAAATTACTAGAAAGAATAAATAAGGCCTTGCTTGTGGTATTTTCCTGAAAAGGTAATGTTTCCAGAATTAAATGTCATATGAATTGTTTCATATTATTACAAGTGTACACTGAAACTCTGATATCATTAGACCATGTTTCCTCCCACTGATTAATTCTCTGTTTATAAGACAAGATCCTGGGAACATCATATAGCAGATGCTGGAAAATATCTCTGCTAATCTCTGAAACCCTGGAGACATAGTGGGAGTCTGGTTTTCAGTGATAAACAGATTTTTTTTACAGGGTTATAAGAGAGCTTCTTCCTCACTTGTTATACTCTGCTTTAAGAGTGCTATATTTTGTCATATTATTTTTTTCCATTGATACAAACAAATATAATGTCATCTAATTCTACTCTCTTAGCTCCTAAGTCAACGCTGTTCTTGAGCGTCCTGAAGCGTATAAAAGTAGTTGGGTACCATACATTGCAGGAAGCTTCCATTAGGGTTTCTCAACAATTTACAATAACAACATTTTACTTAACCAAAACAAAAGAACTCAAGAGTTAAAAATAAGGTATCATGCTATTTCCCTTTCACTCTAAAATTTTGATATGCTAAATTATTTTTTAAAAGTATTTATTTATTCATTTTAGAGAGGAGAGAGAGAGAGAGAGAAGGGGGAGGAGGAGCTGGAAGCATCAACTCCCATATGTGCCTTGACCAGGCAAGCCCCGGGTTTTGAACCAGTGACCTCAGCATTCCAGGTCAATGCTTTATCTACTGCGCCACCACAGGTCAGGCAATATGCTAAATTATTTTAATCTCCAAAACATCTCTGAGAATAAATTTTCAGGGTCTTTCAGAAAAACTTATCTTTCGATAAACTTGAGAACGTAGGAATTAAAAGTAGGAAGTCAAGATTTCTAAGCACTGGTTGACAGACTTTGGTCACCTAATCATGGACTTCCCGAAGAATTTCTAATTATCTATGCCAACACCAGTGTTTGTCTTTGCTAGATGGCATGTGCTGTATGACCTGTGTTCTACATGTGCTTCCATTTAACATCCAGGGTTGATGTTTTCTTTTCTTTGACAAAATGTGTAATCCTATTACCTCCAAATTAGAGAACAGTCTTCTGACCTTACTGATAAACACATCAAATACTTTTTTTAAATTTTTAAATATTTTATTTATTGATTTTAGAGAGAGAGTAGAGAAAGAGAGAGAAAGGGTTGGGAGAGGACCAGGCAGTATCAACTCATAGGTCTACTTGCTTGTCGTAGGTGCCTTAACCAGGCAAGCTTGGGGTTTCAAACTGGCAAACTGAGCATTCCAGGTTGCCACTTTATTCACTGTGCCAACACAGGCCAGGCAAGATTTTTCTACCTTAGACCATTAGCAACAACACTCTGGAAGCCACTGCTGGGGGGAGAGAGGGTGCTGAGAGAAGCACCAGGATGTCACTGCAGAGAACCTGGGACATTGACAGATCTCAGAAGTGGGGCAGAGTGCACAGTGGCACAGTGGCATGAGGCTGTCACAACTGGAGGAGATGCAAGGTTCTATAAGCCGTGCCAGGAACAAATAAAAAATCCTGAGTACAGAATGGCAGTGCCTACCATGGGCCACTGAACCAAGACTGCTAGTGTGACTTCACAACACTAGCCTGGAACAACAGATGAGTGAGCTGAGCTTCACCAAAGACTGGGATCACAGAAGAATATCTGAAAACAAGGAGGAGAAGGAGGAAAGAAGGGAAGAGAAGAGAAGAGAAGAGAAGAAAGATAAAAGAAAAAAGAAAGGAGAGAAGACAAGATGGCGATGGTGTAGGTAGACGTACCAACTCCCACCTCCCAGAACCAAAGTGGGTTACAAACTAATTTTAAGAACTATCATCTGGAAAAACCAACTTTGGACTAAACTAAGAGGACTCTTCAACCAAGGAACACTGAAGAAGCCACACCCAGACTGGTAGGAAAAAGGGAAATGTGGAGAGGGCTGCCCAGCTCCCTGGAGCAAACAGCAGCTGGGAGAGACTCGCATGGTGGAAAGTGAGTTTAGCAGAGAGGGGAGGGTCCTGAGTCCCAGGAACAAAGCCCCAACCTGCAGCCCCAGAGCCTAGAAGAGGTGTATGGACAGTATTTAGCTGGAAACAAGACAGGATACTGTTTGTGAAAAAGAGACTGATTTCTCAGACCCAGGATTCTTCTTAAAGGGACTGCACAGAAAATCTCTCTCACAACCACTTACCCGGGGCTCCAGGGGACAGGGAGAGAGGAGAGGGCCAGAGTAGCAGGAAGAGAGTGTAATCTAGGAGGCACAGGGAGAAACATTTTGGGAGACAGCCACCCTAACCCCTGGGATAAGTCACTCCCCAAATCTGAAGTGAATATTTCCCCTGGAAACAGCAATACCAGCAAAGGGAAGCAGGACACCAGCCAAACAAGCTCTCCTGCAGCACTCAGAGCAGAGTCCTAAGAAGGAGGGAGCTTTCGGGACTACAGTAGTGAGTGTTAGGGTCTGAGTTGCAGCGCCCCCACCCACATGGAGACCGGCCCTTGAGCAAGGGCACAGGAGCACAGCCTTGCCCCACGGAACCTAGGCTTGTGGCCTGACTTGGGAGCCGGCTCCTCCTGCGGGGGTGGAGCCAAAAGCCCAGAACAGGCAGAGTCACGCTACTGAGCATGGGCACGCAGTCCCACCCGGCCTGTGGAGCCATGGCTTGCAGCTGTCCCAGGAGTGGGCTCCTCCTGCAAGGGCAAGGCAGAAGCCCAGAAACAGGTGGAGACCCATAGCTGAGCAAAGGTGCTCACCCCTGCTCTCAGGGCTGAACATAACACCACCCACAGGGGTGGGGCAAAGGCCAAGGCCACCAAGGCTTGTACACCTGAGCACATGATCACAACCACTCTGTGAAGGAAAGGCAGAAACCACAGCAACAGCCCCAGTGGGCAGGCACCAGCAATGCCTATACCCAAATGCCCTAGGCAGCAACAGAAGAGGGGGTGGCGGGCCTGCAGACAGACCATACCTAGGGAACAGAGGCCACACCCAGTGGACTCCAGTGGTCAAGACCTTCTTTTACACAGAAAAGATGAGAAGGCAGAGAAATGCAACACAAATGAATCAAGAGAAATCCCCAGAAAAGGACCTGAATGAATCAGTAATAACCAAATTACCAGATGCAGAGTTTAAAATAACAATTGTTAGGATGCTCAAAGATATTAGAACAACAATAGATGGTCATTACGAACACCTAAATAAAGAGATAGCAAATATTAAAAATGACATTGAAATAATAAAAAAGAATCAGTCAGAAATGACCAATACAATATCAGAAATGAAGAACACAATGGAAGGAATTAAAAGCAGGATGGATGAAGCTGAGAATCGAATCAGCGAGTTAGAGGACATGATAAATAAAGGCACGGAAGCAGAGCAGAAAAGAGAAAAGAGACTCAAAAAGTGTGAGGAAACTCTAAGAGAGCTCTGTGACAACATGAAGAGAAATAACATCTGCATCATAGGGGTTCCTGAAGAAGAAGAGAAAGAACAAGGAATAGAGACTTTGTTCAAGCATATCAAGCTGAAAACTTCCCTAAATTAAGGCAGGAAAACATCTCACATGTTCAGGAAGCACAGAGAACTCCATTAAAGAGAAACCCAAAGAAATCAACACCAAGATACATCATAATTAAAATACCAAAGCTAAGTGATAAAGAGAAAATATTAAAAGCTGCTAGAGAAAAAAAAAATCACCTACAAAGGAGCCCCCATAAGGATGACTTCTGACTTCTCAACAGAAACATTTGAGGCCAGAAGGGAATGGCAAGAAATATTCAAAGTAATGCAGAACAAGAGCCTACAACCAAGACTACTTTATCCAGCAAGGCTATCGTTTAAAATTGAAGGAGAAATAAAATGCTTTACAGACAAAAAACAAAAAACAAAAAAACCTCAAGGAATTCACTACAACCAAACCAAGGCTGCAAGAAATGCTAAGGGGCCTGTTGTAAACAGATCAAAGGAGAAAAAGAATATAGCAAAAGAGGAATACAGCTATAAAGAATAAAATGGCAATAAACAATTACATATCAATAATAACCTTAAATGTAAATGGATTAAATGATCCGATCAAAAGACATAGGGTAGCTGCGTGGATAAGAAAACAGGACCCATACATATGCTGTCTACAAGAGACACACCTTAAAACAAAAGATGCACATAGACTGAAGATAAATGGATAGAAAAAATAATTTCATGCAAATGGAAATGAAAAAAAAAAGCTGGGTGGGGTAGCAATACTTATATCAGACAAAATGGACTTTAAAACAAAGACTCTAGTAAGAGATAAAGAAGGTCACTATATAATGATAAAGAAAGCAATCCAACAGGAAGATATAACCATTATAAATATCTATGCACCTAATATAGGAGCACCTAAATACATAAAGCAGACTTTGATGGATTTAAACGGTGAGATCAACAGCAATACTATAATAGTAGGGGATTTCAATACCCCATTAATGTCACTAGATAGATCCTCAAGAAAGAAAATTAACAAAGAAACAGTAGACTTAAAGGACATACTAGATCAATTCAATTTAATAGATATCTTCAGAACCTTTCACCCTAAAGCAGCAGAATATACAATCTTTTCAAATGCTCACGGTACATTCTCTAGAATAGACCACATGTTACGGCACAAAAGTGGTCTCAACAAATTTAAGAAGATTGAAATTATATCGAGCACTTTCTCTGATCACAATGGAATGAAACTAGAAATCAACCACAACAGAAAAACTGAATACTCAAACACTTGGAAACTAAATAGCATGTTATTAAATAATGAATGAGTAAACAATGAGATCAAAGAAGAAATTAAAAAATTCTTAGAAATGAACGATAATGAGCATACATCAACTCAAAATTTAAGGGACACAGCAAAAGCAGTCTTGAGAGGGAAGTTCATAGCATTACAGGCATACCTCAAGAAGCTAGAAAAAGCTCAAATAAACAACTTGACCCTACATCTAAAAGAACTAGAAAAAGAACAGCAAGTAAAGCCCAGACCTAGTAGAAGGAAGGAAATAATAAAGATCAGAGCAGAAATAAATGACCTAGAGACTAAAGAAACAATACAGAGAATCAATGAAACCAGGAGCTGGTTCTTTGAAAAGGTAAACAAGATCGATGAACCTTTAACCAGACTCACCAAGAAAAAAAGAAAGAGGACTGAAATAAATAAAATTAGAAACGAGAGTGGAGAAATAACACCTGACACAACAGAAATACAAAATATTGTAAAAAAAATACTATGAAGAACTGTATGCCAAAAAACTAGACAACCTAGATGAAATGGACAAATTCCTTGAAACATATAATCTTCCAAATATTAATCTGGAAGAATCAGAAAACCTAAACAGACCTATTACAACAAATGAGATTGAAACAGTTATCAAAAAACTTCCAACAAAGAAAAGTCCTGGGCCTGATGGCTTCACAAGTGAATTCTACCAAATATTCAAAGAAGAACTAACTCCTATCCTTCTCAAACTATTTCAAAAAATTCAAGAGGAAGGAAGACTTCCAAGCTCCTTTTATGAGGCGAGCATAATTCTGATTCCAAACCAGGCAAAGACAACACGAAGAAAAAAAATTATACGACAATATCCCTGATGAATTTAGATGCTAAAATTCTCAACAAAATATTAGCAAACCAGATCCAGTAATATATGAAAAAAATCATACACCAGGATCAAGTGGGATTCATTCTTGGGAGGCAAGGCTGGTACAATATTCACAAATCAATCAATGTGATTCATCACATAAACAAAAGGAAGGAGAAAAACCACATGATAATTTCAATAGATGCAGAAAAAGCATTTGACAAAATCCAGCACCCATTCATGATCAAAACTCTCAGCAAAGTGGGAATACAGGGAACATACTTCAACATGATAAAGGCCATCTATGACAAACCCACAGCCAACATCATACTCAATGGGCAAAAATTAAAAGCAATCCCCTTAAGATCAGGAACAAGGCAGGGGTACCCCCTTTCACCACTCTTATTCAACATAGTCCTGGAAGTCCTAGCCACAGCAATCAGACAAGAAAAAGAAATAAAAGGCATTCAAATTGGAAAAGAAGAAGTAAAACTATCATTTTTTGCAGATGACATGATATTGTATATAGAAAACCCTAAAGTCGCAGTCAAAAAACTACTAGACCTGATAAATGAATTCAGTATGGTGGCAGGATATAAAATTAATACTCAGAAATCAGAGGCATTTTTATACACTAATAATGAACTGTCAGAAAGAGAAATTAAGGAAGCAATCCCCTTTAGCATTGCAACCATAAAATAAAGTACCTAGGAATAAATTTAACCAGGGAGATTAAAGATTTGTACTCAGAAAATTATAAAACATTGACAAAAGAAATCAGGGAAGATACAAACAAGTGGAGGCATATACCGTGCTCATGGCTAGGAAGAATAAACATCATTAAAATGTCTATATTACTTAAAGAAATTTATAAATTCAATGCAATGCTGATTAAAACACCAATGACTTACTTCAAAGATATAGAATACATATTCCAAAAATTTATATGGAACCAAAAGAGAACACAAATAGCCTAAGCAATCTTGAAAAGGAAGAATAAAGTGGGAGGTATCACACTTCCAGATATCAAGTTATACTATAAGGCCATTGTACTCAAAACAGCCTGGTACTAGCATAAGAACAGGCATATAGATCAATGAAACAGAACTGAGAACCCAGAAATAAACCCACACCTTTATGGACAACTGATATTTGACAAAGGAGGTAAGAGCATACATTGGAGTAAAGATAGCCTCTTCAACAAATGGTGTTGGGAATATTGGACAGCTACCTGCAAAAAATGAAACTAGATCACCAACTTACACCATTCACAAAAATAAACTAAAAATGGATAAAAGACTTAAATGTAAGCCGTGAAACCATAAGCATCTTAGAAGAAAACATAGGCAGTAAGCTCTCTGACATTTCTCGCAGCAATATATTTGCCGATTTGTCTCCACAGGCAAGTGAAATAAAAGACAGGATAAACAAATGGGAGTATATCAAACTAAAAAGCTTCTGCACAGCTAAAGACAATAAGAACAGAATAAAAAGACAAACTACACAATGGGAGAATATATTTGACAATGCGTCTGATAAGGGGTTAATAACTAAAATTTATAAAGAACTTGTAAAACTTAATACCAGGAAGACAAGCAATCCAATCCAAAAATGGGCAAAAGAAATGAATAGACACTTCTCCAAAGAGGACATACAGATGGCCAATAGGCATATGACAAAATGCTCAACATCACTAATCATTAGAGAAATGCAAATTAAAACCACAATGAGATATCACCTCACACCAGTCAGAATGGCACTCATCAACAAAACAACACAGAATAAGTGCTGGCGAGGATGTGGAGAAAAGGGAACCCTCCTGCACTGCTAGTGGGAATGCAGACTGGTGCAGCCACTGTGGAAAACAGTATGGAGATTCCTCAAGAAATTAAAAAGTGAACTGCCTTTTGACCCAGCTATCCCACTTTTAGGAATATACCCCAAGAACACCATAGCACTGTATGAAAAGAAGAAATGCACCCCCATGTTTATGGCAGCATTGTTCACAATAGTGAAGATCTGGAAACAGCCCAAGTGTCCGTCAGAGGATGAGTGGATTAAAAAGCTTTGGTACATATATATATACTATGGAATACTACTCAGCCATAAGAAATGATGACATCGGATCATTTACAACAGCGGTTCTCAACCTGTGGGTCGAGACCCCAGCGGTGTCGCCTAAAGCCATCGGAAAATACATAATGCATATCAGGTATTTACATTCCGAATCATAACTGTAGGAAAATTACAGTTATGAAGTAGCCACCAAAATTATTTTTTGGTTTGGGGTCACTGCAACATGAGGAACTGTATTGCAGGGTAACGGCATTAGAAAGGTTGAGAACCACTGATTTACAACAACATGGATGGACCCCGATAACATTATACTGAGCAAAATAAGTAAATCAGAAAAAACTAAGAACTATATGATTCCATACATATGTGGGACATAAAAATGAGACTCAGAGACATGGACAAGAGTGTGGGGGTTATGGGGGGGGGGAGAGGGAGGGGGTTGGGGGAGGGGAGGGGCACAAAGAAAACCAGTTAGAAGGTGACGAAAGACAATTGGACTTTGGGTCATGGGAATGCAGCATAAGCAAATGTCTAAACAACCTAAAGCTGTTTTCTCTGAACATATGTACCCTGATTTATCAATGTCACCCCATTAAAATTAATAAAAAAATAATTTGTCTCAGGGCTAATTCAGGCAGTTAGAAGAATAGTATAAGGATGCTAATTCTGCTTCTCAGGCCACATCCTGAATAAGGGACCCCAAGAAAATTGGCGATTTGGCTCTTCTGATTTTGCCAATTGGATTTTAAAAAAATAGGTCAGGAACACCCTGAAATGGAACTAACAATACATGAGCATAAATTTAAAGGACTTTTAGATACTGGAGCTGATGTATCTGTTATTGCTAAGCTACATTGGCCTCCTTCCTGGCCCACTCATGCAGCAGCCACAGAATTACAAGGTATAGGGCAGAGTAAATCCCCTCAACAAAGTTCTAGTTTTTTACATTGGGAAGATTAAGAAGGTCATTCTGGATTTTTTTTAAGCCTTATGCGCTCCCTGGATGGCCAGTTAATTTGTGGGGTAGAGATGTTTTGAAAAATACGGAAGCGTTGCTTGTCAGTCCTAATGGTTTAGTCAGTACTCAGATGCTTGATCGGGGATTTTTGCCCACTAAGGGACTAGGGAAAGAACAGCGAGGAATTCTCACCCCCATAGAAATGGCACCCAATACCAGAAAGTGTGGATTAGGATATCAAAATTTAGCATAGAAGCCTTGGTAGCTCCTGCTACCCCAATAATGCATTGTGCGACCCAATTACTTGAAAATATGACAATCCTGTATGGGTAGACCAATGGCCCCTTTCTCAGGAGAAACTTAGGGCAGCTGCTCGATTGGTACAAGAGCAGCTACAGCTTGGGCACATTGAACCATCTAATAGCCCATGGAATACACTTCCATATTTTGATCTTGTTGCCTGCTTCATTATCAAGGGGCATAGGCGACCCTTACAGCTTATAGGTTTTGAGCCTCAAAATTATTGTTGTTCCTTTTTTCAAAGGATCAACAACAATGGCTCTGGGAAACTTCCACTAAATGGCAAATCGCTTTTGCAAATCAATGGACAACTTTATACTGAAACAGTCAACTTAAAATCAGCTCAAAGACTAGAATTATATGCCATTATCATGGCTTTTCAGCATTTGCCATATTCCTCCCTTAATCTATATACAGACAGCAAATATTTACTTATGGTTGTTTCCACTATAAAGACTGCTATTTTAGGGACAACTGTGGATGAACTATTTCAGCAGTTCCTCCTTCTTCAAAGACTTGTATGTCAATATAGAGCTCCATGTTTTATAGGACATACTCAGGCTCATTCCATGCTCCCTGGAGCTTTAGCACAAGGGAATGCCCTTTTTGATCAAGCTACCCAAAAGAAAATTATTTGGAGCAACCATGACAGAGCGAACAATTCAGTCTCATACTATTCATCACCAGAAAGCTGCAGCCCTGTGTAAACAGCTTCAACTTTCTTGGAAAGCAGCACAGCAGATTGGTAAATCCCGTCCAAGGGGTCCTATACTACAATCTGTTCCTTCATTTGGAGTTAATCCTCAAGGACTCCTACCAGGACAACTTTGGCAAATGGAGCTTACTCATATACCTTCATTTGGCCAACAGCCCTATGTCCACGTTACAGTGGATACTTATTCTGGATTTATATACATAGTAACCTCTGCCAGAACAGGAGAAGCTGCTAAGCAGGTTATAGCTCATTGTCTGTATGCATTTTTTTATTATTGGATTTCCTAAACTGGTTAAAACTGACAATGCTCCTGCATATGTAGCAAAACATTTACTATATTTTGTTAAACCTTTCGAATTATGGGTATTTCTTACAATCTTTAAAGTCAAGGTATTATTAAAGCATACCCAGCAAATATTTTAAGGTCAATTTAAAAAAAAATTTTAAAGGGGGGAGTCATATCCTGGAACTCCTACGGCTCTACCATATCATACTTTTTACTTAAAAATTTTTAAATTTCTTTTGAATGCTGATGAACAGGAGATGCCAAATCTTCTTCTCCTGCAAACTTCTACCTTCTTTTATTTGATCCAGCTAATAATACTGTTTTGTCTTTTTCCAAATAGTTCCAGATATACGGAAAAGGTTTATATAGGTGGATGGGGATCCTCAAACCCCTCAGCAAGATCTTCTGAGCATGGCTTTTAAGGTACCAAGAGGCAGAAAAAGCCCAATAGAGATCAGGGGAACTACCAGCTTTTACGATATGCCCTTAAAGGCTCCAACACCCCAAAGAGGTCTCATAGGAATCCAACTGGGTCCTGCTTCAATAGTGAAAAGGAAGGTCATTGAGCTAAAGGTTGCCAGGCTTACATGCCTTTGCTGTGAGGAAACAGGGGATACTGGAAGGTAGGCTTCCCCCTTGCTCCTCTAGGGTTCAGTCTCTTCCAGCCCTGCTCCAGCTATCTATGACCTAACCTTGCCCAGAATGCTAGGGTTTGCCACTGAAGGGGCCCAGGCCCATCGGCCCCATCTACGACACTGTGGACAAGCCTAGGGTATTTATTCCAAGAAGCAGGTAAACTGATCTCATTTGCACAAGGGCCACTTAACTATGTCTTGCCTGAATAGTCAGGTTTTTTTATTATTCCCTCAAAGATCTCTGTTGTGGGTATTGATAGTCCTATTTTCTGCTGCTTTGTTTAATGTATAGTGTTTCCTTTATTCCTCCTACCTCAATGCTTCTCTCATATTTCAGGCTGGGACCTACTCCTAATTTAGAGCTCTCTTTCCCCCTTTTGCCAACTTCTATTGTGAATTTACCTTTGCCACCTAGCTTAGTGTATCCCAAGGTTCTCTTTACCAGGACACAGTCACAGAGCTCCAGGGAAAAGCAACCTGGTCTCATCTCTCCAGGCAGAGGAGAACAGAAGCTCCATATCCACGCATGCTGCAGATGGCTTTTCCAGTCTACCTGAATCATTACCAGCTAGAAGCAGCGGTCATTGGGACTTGGACATGAGCTACAAAGTATAGAATTGTGACAACAATTCCAGTGCCATGCGGACTTTTTCTGGATGTGGACTTTTTCTGGACTCCTGCTCCTTGTGATAGCTCCTAACGGACTGAACTGGGGTTGGGTTGCATTCACAGGGATTTGGCATGGTGTTGGTGCCAACTTGGACTTGGTGAACATGTTAAGGACACTACTCTTTTATGGATTGTTGTTGTATTGGCCAAGAGTTTGCTTAAATGCTTTAATCACTATAAAAAATATATATATATGACTGGATAAAGAAGATGTGGCACATATACACTATGGTATACTACTCAGCCATAAGAAATGATGACATCGGATCATCTACAACAAAATGGTGGGATCTTGATAACATTATATGGAGTGAAATAAGTAAATCAGAAAAAACCAAGAACTGCATGATTCCATACATTGGTGGGACATAAAAATGAGACTAAGAAACACGGACAAGAGTGTGGTGGTTATGGGGGGGGGGGAGGGAAGGAGGGAGAGGGGAAGGGGAGGGGGAGGGGCACAAAGAAAACTAGATAGAAGGTGACGAAGGACAATCTGACTTTGGGTGATGGGTATGCAACAGAATTGAATGACAAGATAACCTGAACATGTTTTCTTTGAATATATGTACCCTGATTTATTGATGTCACCCCATTAAAATTAATAAAAGTTTATGTATTAAAAAAAAGAAAAAATGAAAAGAAAAAAAAGAAAAAAAGAAACAGGTTAGGAGTGAGAATAGTCTCCCAGGAGCAGAAATGTATCCCTCCAGGATACATTTTATAACAGGAGCATTTGGCCCACAACCTGTTTTTATAAATAAAGTTTTATTGTACTTTATTTATAAAATAAATAATGTCATACACATTTGTTTTCATTTTGTGTTTGGCCACAATGGCAGAGTAGCTGTGACAGAGACTATATCCGCCTCCTTCCTCTCCACCTCTCCACCCCCTGCCCTGGCAGCTAGTGCTTAAATCTTTGAAGGTTGTGGGCTCCACAAACCCCCCTTCCCTGAACTGCTTGGGGAGGAAAGCCTAACTGCTCTTGCTCCTCTTAAACGTGGAAGTCACTTTCTAAGCTACAAATTTCCATTTTTCTAAAAAACTTTAAATGTCTTTTCCTGCTGACATTTAGAAAATGTAGGGAGGGCCCCTTTCTTATCATCAAATCCAGCAAATGATTTTTCTCCCAAGGATCATTAGAGGAGAAATGAAATATTAACTTATATTGAGAAGAAAAAAGAAAAATACTATTTTGCAGGTTATGGGATGATGGTGTGTGTCAACAATGTAGGAGACACTGTCCAGGGATAGGAACAAATGGGGTCCTTTTTGCCCTGAGGGGAAAGAAATATACAGGGATCCTCATGGGACATACAAATGTCTTTTCTTCAGAGTCACAGTTGAGATGGAGGACTAAGGTAGGGCTCTTGAAGAAGGGAGACTTTAACCCCAAGTCACTTCCAGTCCTCCTGTGTCTCTCCGGGCACGGTTACCTCATCTCTTCAAAGCAACACAGAACTCACTGAATCTTGCATGGAACTCAGGCATCTTTTAGGAATTGCCGTGTCTTTTAAAACCAGAATAGGCAACTATTTTTTCTTAAATTATTTCCTAATTCACTTCCTGCATTCATCAGCAAATATTTGTCAGCACTATTCTTAGGAGGAGGACACACAAATTACTCAAGGGGCTTACAGTCAAGTGTGAGGAGAGGCATGTAAACAGTTACTCCTCAGGAGGGGAGTGGAGGCTTCCAAGGTAATTACAGAGTCACAGAGCAGAGAACAAAGTCAATAAGCCTGGAGCCACAGGGAACGTGTGGAGATAGGGTGGCCTATATATAGTCAATACTTTAAAAGTTTTATAATAGCCACTCTTAGATCCCAATATTAAGTGTCTTAGGTACAATCATTATAATGCGTTCCTAAAATGTCTAGAGAGCTATTCCTCCCTCAGAACGTTTAGAAATACTGCACATTGTTCTCAGTCTTAAATGTGTAGATTTGATCTTTGCATTCAAATCATCAGCAACATGTGATTTCTACTGGCTAAGGAAACCTTGTAAAGCCAGTAGCCAGGGCCACTATCACAGCAACCCGGCCCATGCAGGTTTGCATTGGATTCGGACAGAATAAAGAAACAACGGAGTCAAAAACTGATGGGCCATCATCTTTAATCCTAGCCTGCACCCAGCGGGCAAGTAAAAACACACACTGGGCTCCAAAACCCACTCATTCAGGGCTCACAAAGCTACTGACTTATCTGAGTTTCCTAGAATCAAAGGTTTCTAGCTCACCAGATTTATTCACCTCTGTTCCCCATCTCTTTCCTTCCCCCCCCCCCCCCACCCCGCACAAACTGGCTTCTCACTCAACACTCCACCATCTTGGCTGCTTCTCCTGGCCTCCTCCACGTGGCCTCTCTCTGCTCTCCTCTCTGTTTTTTGTTCTAATGTTAATCTCAGGAACCAAGAGAGCAAGCTCCCGTTCTGTCCCCATTTTATAGTGTAGTAATCAAGACCTTTAATCCAATATACAAAATAGGGAAGTCTCTAATACAAAGTCACTTATCTGAGGCATGATGGGATTACACCACCCCACATGAAAAAGGGTGGGAAAGGTTTGACCTGTGGTGGTGCAGTGGATAAAGCGTTGACCTGGAACACTGAGGTCACCGGTTCAAAACCCTGGGCTTGCCTGGTTAAGGCACATATGGGAGTTGATGCTTCCTGCTCCTCCCCTTCTCTCTCTCTCTTTCTCTGTCTCTCTTCTCTAAAATGAATAAATAAATAAAAGTAATAAAATAAAATAAAAAGAAAAAGGGTGGGAAAGGCTTAGTCCTAAAACCAAGCCCCAGGCTACAAGGATCCTGCCTGCTCACAGCCCGCCCCCAACACACATTAATATCACCTGGGTGGCAGCTTCCATGTGGGCAGCGCCATCTTTAACAAAGTGAGCATAATATATTTTATCTACCCAACAAACCTAAAAACTGAAATTAGATTCTAGGAATGAATTTTTTCCCCTCTAGTCAAACATCCAGAGCTCGTAATTTTTAGTATCTAAATTATTAAAAACTGGGAGAATGAGAAAATGAGCATGGTCTTGGAGAAAAAATAAGTCGATATAGTTCTTTATTAAACCAGCACCAGCTTCCCAGGGTAGGATTTGTGGTTATCAGTGCAAACAAAATTATGCTTTCATAAAGCCAAGTTAAGAAATTTTACTGGCATTTTTACTTCGGGCAGATTATTCGATCTCTTCACCATTTGCACAACACATCCCCATACAGCACAGATTCTCAAAAGAACTGATGAGCATTGTAATAAATGAAACAGCAAGTAAGAGTCATCTGTATTGTATATAATAGTATAAAATCGTTCACATATTCTGAAAGTTTCTATCAAGCACTTTCATGTTATTTAGCACATGACAGGAGGCCGTCCTATAATAGATCAAAAACACAATGCCCACAAAGTGAGCTTTAGAGGGAATGGACTTGCAAAGCATAATCCTCAAATGCTATAGACGCTGTAAGTCACTTACCTGTGAAAGTGAACTCGAGGAAGCCGAAAGAAGCAGTGAACTCCACTGTGGAGAATCAAAGGGTTTTACAACCCTTTCCAGCTTCAGTGTTCATCATTAATAAACACTGAACAGAATTCAAGCTTTTTTGAGAACACTATCTGTAAAGCCAGTAGCCACAGCCACCATCATAGCCGCCTGGCCCGTGCAGGTTCTCATTTGATTCGGACAGACGGTAATGAAACAACGAAGCCAAGAACTGGTGGGCCATTAGCTTTAATCCTAGTTTACACCCGGCGGGCAAGAAATACACACAGTGGGAAACACTTCCCTTTCCATTCAGGGCTCCCAAAGCCACTGACTTATCCGAGTTTCCTAGAATCAAAGGTTTCTAGCTCACCAGCCTTTTTCACCTCTGTTCCTCATTTCCTTCTTTCTGCACAAACTCTGCACAAACTGGCTTCTCCTTCAGCACTCTGCCATCTTGGCTGCTTCTCCTCTTCTCCACGTGGCCTTTCTCTGCTCTCCTCTCTGGTCTCCTCTCTAATGCTAATCTCAGGAACCGAGAGAGAGCGAGCTCCATTTTATAGTGTAGAAATCAAAACCTTTAATCCAATATACAAACAAGGAAGTCTCTGATACAAAGTCACTTAGGGTGGGAAAGGCTTAGTCTTAAAACTAAGCCTTAGGCTATAACGACGACTGTGCCTGCTTACAGCCTGTCCCCCACACCCAATGCAAACTATAAGCGGGCAAACCTATATATCATATTTACAAACTTATTTGACCAACATGAAACAGCAAGTAAGAGTCATCTGTATTGTATATAATATTATGAAATCATTCACGTATTCTGCAAATTTCTATCCAAGCACTGTCATGTTATTTAGCACATGACAGGAGGCCGTCCTTTAAAACACAATGCCCACAAAGTGAGCTTTAGAGGGAATGGACTTGCAAAGCATAATCCTCAAATGCTAGACACTGTAAGTCACTTACCTGTGAAAGTGAACTTGAGGAAGCCGAAAGAAGCAGTGAACTCCACTGTGGAGAATCAAAGGGTTTTACAACCCTTTCCAGCTTCAGTGTTCATCATTAATAAACACTGAACAGAATTCAAGCTTTTCTGAGAACACTATTTGCTTAAGGGTCAATGCCCAGAAGGCCAGCCTAAGCACAGTTCAGTGACATCTGAGAAAAGGTTGAACGTGCTCAAAGTAACAACCCCAGACACAGTGTGCTGGGGAAAAGCTCGGAGGGGTCAACAGGCTTTGGAAAGTGATTTGCCCTGGAAAGAGAGGGGAGTCACAGGCAAGGGGGGCTCGGGCAAGAGCACTGTGGTTCTGAGAATGGGCAACCCTTCTTTTTATAGCCCTTTGTTGGGCAGATAAAATATATTATGCTCACTTTGTTAAAGATGGCACTGCCCACATGGAAGCCCATCACCCAGGTGATATTAATGTGTGTTTGGGGTGGACTGTGGACAGGCAGGATCCTTGAAGCCTGGGGCTTGGTTTTAGGATTAAGCCTTTCCCACCCTTTTTGATGTAGGGTGGTGCACTCTCATGAGGAATACAATTATGCCTCAGATAAGTGACTTTGTATCAGACACTTCCTTATTTGTATATTGGATTAAAGGTTTTTGGTTTCTACACTCTAAAGTGGGGGCCCTGGCCGGTTGGCTCAGTGGTAGAGCGTTGGCCTGGCATGCAGGAGTCCCAGGTTCGATTCCCGGCCAGGGCACACAGGAGAAGCAACCATCTGCTTCTCTACCCCTCCCCCTCTCCTTCCTCTCTGTCTCTCTCTTCCCCTCCTGCAGCCAGGGCTCCATTGGAGCAAAGTTTGCCCGGACGCTGAGGATGGCTCTGTGGCCTCTGCCTCAGGCGCTAGAATGGCTCTGGCCACAACAGAGCAATGCCCCACATGGGCAGAGCATCGCCCCCTGGTGGGCATGCCGGGTGGATCCCGGTCGGGCGCATGCTGGAGTCTGTCTGACTGCCTCCCCGTTTCCAACTTAGGAAAAATACAAGGAAAAAAAAAAAGATAAAGTGGGGCAGACCAGGAGCTTGCTCTCTCGGTTCCTGAGATTAGCATTAGAGAGGAGAGCAGAGAAAGGCCACTTGGAGGAGGCCAGGAGAAGCAGCCATGATGGTGGAGTGTTGAGCAAGAAGCCAGTTTGTGCAGAGAGAAGGAAGGAGATGGGGAACAGAGGTGAATAAGTCTGGTGAGCTAGAAACTTTTGATTCTAGGAGACTCGGATAAGTCAGTAGCTTTGTGAGCACTGAATGAGTAGGTTTTGGAGCCCAGTGTGTGTTTTTACTTGGATTAAACACACACTGGGCCGGGTGCAAGCTTGGATTAAAGATGATGGCCCACCAGTTCTTGGCTCCATTGTTTCTTTACCGTCTGAATCCAATTAGAACCTGCATGTGAATGGCCACGATGGCGGCTACTGGCCTTACACCCTTATTTTTGAAACTTTACTTAAAAACACAACAAGATAAAACAAAAACAAAGAAGCCTTTAAACTTTCCTTCTCAATTTGAAGGATTATTCTTGGAAAATCCTTCGGCTGCCGATCCCCAGAGCTTCCTGGAGATGGATAACCTTAAAAAAAAACAGAAACAGCCTTTTGCTCTGATGACCCTTGCACCCTAGCCTGAACAGTCAGTGACTCAAGTTCTACTTACCAGATGAAGCCCTTGTAAGAAGAGATTAACAATTTTTCTAAAAGTTCAAATTAGCAGAAATGTAAGTTAAATAAACACCTACAACTTCTCCAATGGCTTTGTGTTGCTTATATCTGTTCCTCCTCCTTTTTGTCAATCCTTCCATTTTGTTAGGATGCTCTTATTTTTAATCTCTTTACCTGCCTGAGCTAACCCTTGCCTAAGCATGCCTCACTGTGGCCTTCCATAATGAATAACAGCCAACATTGGTCAAATCCTTCTTGGGAGCCTGGCTCAGTTGAAAATTTTTATTTGTACTACCCTGTTTGGGCTTCTCAGTAGCCTTAGAAGTTAGGTGCTATCACCTTTATTGGAGAAACTAAAGCATGGAGAGGTTAAATAATCCATCCAAAGTCTTATAACTTATAGATTCAGAGCCTACACTTCTAACCACTGTATGCTGACATTCTTCCACCCATGCTCTGAAATGCAGTCAGTGGGCCAGGGTTTCTCAGTTTGCAGAAAATAAGATCAAATTAAACAATAAGAACAAATTTTCTCCGTTAAAATTTTTTCTTTTTAATTCAGCATCTGCTGGATGCTGTTTGTCTCTAACTGGAATCTAGATATCAGATGGTTTATGATTTTGCTGTAAATTCTTTATATTATTATTATATTTATATTTTAAAATCTTAAGACATCAAGGTCAGCAAAGCAAAGAAAGATTTCTAGGTGTTCCTCCATCTAAGCTGGTTTGAGAAGTCCTGAAATGGGATGACGTGTGAGGTGACACAAATGTAATAATATTCAGTGTGACCCCAATTAAGACCAGAAAAAAGAACACAGGAAAAAAGAAAGGCTGCTCAGCTGTGGGGTTGTAGCTTTGATTGGGAAAAAAACTCTCACAGAATTTTGCTACCTCTGTTGTGGCATAGTTGGTGACAACAGCTGAAGGGTGAAAATGCTAAGAGAAAACTGTCACCTCAGGACAAGAGGGAGCAGCTCCCTGGTCCTAGTGTCCCGAGACTGCCCTTTGTGTGGCATGTAGACCTAAAGGAAGATAAAAGCATCGAGTTTTAGAACTGGAAACATTGTAGATGCAGTAAGTTCTCACTTAACATCCTAGATGTTCCTGAAAACTGTGACTTTAAGTAAACCAATGTATAACGAATTGATATAATTGATATAAACAAGAGTTAAGTTCCTAGTACATATTTCTGGTCATAAAAACATCATAAAACTTCTAAATAAAGACCCAAAACACTTCTGATATTGAACATTGAAATAAATGTGAGCTACACATACATTTAAGAAAGATTAATAAAAACAAGCAAGAACATTGTTTTTCAACCTGCTTATCTCCAGTTCAATGCCACGGGTGGCCAGAGCCTATTCCAGCAGTTCAGGGTACAAGGGAGAAACCCACCCTGGACAGGACACCGTTTCATCACAGGTGCTCACCCACACATACACACTCAGACTGGGACAATGCAGACATACCCATTCACCTCATATGCACATCTATGGGACGTGGAAGAAACCAGAGTCCCCAGAAAAAATGCAGACATGAGAGAATGTGCAAACTCCACACAGACAGGGGCCCTGGCTGAGAATCTTTTTTTTTTTTCCTCATCAAGTTTGCAATGAAATGATATTAGATGAAATGATGTTATTCAAGGACCTGTTGTATTTTGACTCCAACCACATTATCTTGTAGACAAAAAAAAAAGTTGAGAACAAAGCAGCAACTTATCTTGAGCCTCTTGGAGAGTTAATGGTGTCTTCCTTCTCTCCTTCAGTCTGGCCCCTGATGGGCCAGGGCATACAGAATATTAAGTCAATTGTTCCGTATTTGTTTCAGCAGCAGGCAATTTTTTTTTTATGATTTATGTTCTGAAAACAGGTAAGGTTATGGTTCCTCCTGTCTTCCAGTTAAAACAACTACTTTTTGAGGGATTCCAAGATGGCCACGGAGTAGGCAAATATTCCAAATGCCACCTACCAGAACCAAAATGGATTACAACTTAATTTAAGAACAACTCTTTTGAAAAACCAGCTTTGGACTAAATGAAGAAGAGTCTAACCAAGGATCACAGAAGAAGCCACACTGGGACTGGTAGGAAGGACAGAGATGCGGAAAGGGCTGCCCTGCTCCCGGAGTGAATGGCGGCTGGAGGTCCGGAGGGACTCTTACTGCAGGGAAGTTCACCCTGAGAGGGGAGGATCCTCAGCCCCAGGCCCAACATCCCAGCCTAGAGCCCCAGAGCCTAAAAGAGGTACCCACATAGCATTTGAAAGTGAAAAGAGGTGAGGCTTCTGTCTGCGAGAAAGATACTGAGCTCTTGGAGACACAGGCTTTGTCTTAAAGGGCTCACGTAGAAAATCTTGCTCACAGCCACTTACCTGGGGCTCTGGCGCGGGAGAGCTAAGGACTAGAGTTGTGTCATGAGAGTATGAACTTGCCCAGGGAGAGACACTGAGGGGGATGGCCACTGGAACCCCTGTACTGAGCCATTCTCCAATACTGCAGTCGCCATCTTTCTTGGGTGGAGCAGTACCCTCTGTGTGGCATCAGCCTGGGGGAAAGCAACTTCCCCACCCTCGGGAATCTCTCCTGCCCCACCCTATGGAGACTGGGCTGCTCTGAGAAGTTAGCCAGGAAGCAGGGGGTGTGTCAGGGACTCAGTTTTCTGGCGTTGAGGCCAGAGCTTTCCCCCCACACTCTCCTGAGATGATGACTGGTGCATCCACCTTATGGGAGATTCAGTAGAAACTGCCCAACAGCAGATAGACCACACCTCTGAGTCTCAGAGGCCCACCCTTCAGGCTCTTGGGGGCCATACCCTACTGAGGCCTGTGAAAAAAGTCTGGACAAACTGACACCTGCAGCCAAGCCACATCCACCACCCTTCCTGATCCATGAATTGCTGCAGGCTCTAGATGCTACCAGAGGTTTTTACTTTTTTTTTGTATTTTTCTGAAGTTGGAAACAGGGAGGCAGTCAGACAGACTCCTGCATGTGCCTGACTGGGATCCATCTGGCATGCCCACCAGGGGGTGATGCTCTGCCCATCTAGGGCGTTGCTCTGTTGCAACCAGAGCCATTCTAGTGCCTGAGGCAGAGGCCATGGAGCCATCCTCAGCGCCCGGGCCAACTTTGCTCCAATGGAGCCTTGGCTGCGGGAGGGGAAGAGAGAGACAGAGAGGAAGGAGAGGGGGAGGGGTGGAGAAGCAGATGGGCGCTTCTCCTGTATGCCCTGGCCGGGAATTGGACCCGGGACTCCTGCATGCCAGGCTGACGCTCTACCACTGAGCCAACCGGCCAGGGCCAGAGGTTTTATTTCAGTGGCTGAGCCCAACAAGCAGTCAGCAGACAAAAGAAGCTACAGGAGGCAGATCTCAAGGAACCTTGGCCTTTTGTTGACATTCCCCCAGGCCCAGTGTGGGTAAAAGCCAGCCTAGGTTTGCAGCTTGGTATTTCCATGTGCACCTGGGCCCAGGAGAGGCCGCCACAAACTCTGGATTGCCTGTGGCTCTAAAAAGGTTGTTGAGAGTCAGTCACAGACAGTGTCCTCCAACGGTCTGCATCAAGTTCCCTCTAGGGAGGCCCGGGGCCAACACATCCTATGGCCATCTATGGAGATCATCAGTTTAAGACCTAACAACTCTTGTTGGCAGTGTGTCCTAAAGGAGGGCTTATCGGACACTGGGCCCAGCTGTGGCAAGTTCTGCTTTCTGTGGTCAACTCTCATACAGCAGCTCATGCACATTGGACAGGGTGGGGTTTCACAGTCAACTGGTCTGGGTTCTGGAAATCCTGCCCCACTGGGTTCGATCCACAGCGGGGAGAGAGGCTTGGAACATGGACATTCAAGGTGTGGATACCCTGGAACTTATAGTTTGTTCTAGTCAAGAGGCTTAGCCACCTTCTGGGGTGCACAGTGGGCCTCAGGGCTTTGTCTTCCTCCCTGAGACCGGGGGCTCCCCAGATGGACAAACTTCTGCAGAGGGGACTGTCAGTCCCACCCAATCTGATCCTGCTGCTCACCTCACTAGAGAGGAATGGAATTGGAGGACCCAGCAGTGTCTGAAGGATTAGGCTCCAGGGTAGGGGCCACTTTTCCCATACTGAGCTCCTGAGCAAGAGACCCCTAAAGTAGGGGGTCCCACTAACATGGTATTCCCAACCTCAGCTGCCTTAACCCACCAAGCTTGCAACATGTAGAGAGATTGGTAGAATGAGGTGGAGTTTGAGCCTACACTAGTCTTTCTACAGAAGTGTGGGTGGAGCGCAGAGCGTATTCCTAGCAGCTGTGGCTGATGCAATGCTGTGAGAATACTCCAGCTCCCAGAACCCTCCTGGGCATACCCAGGAAGGAAGCTCGCCCGCAATAAGGAAGTGACTTAGTGCCAACCACACAGCTCCCTGATCTTTTCAGCCATTGGCTGTGAAGGACATGCTGTAACACCCTATAGGCTGAACCCATGTATATAAGCTAGCTTACTTCCTGAATAAAGTGGACCTGTGTCACTGAAGCTGGTCCCCAGAGTCGAGTCTTTGCATCTCCATTGTCCTCACCCCCGGCAAGACTTGTCCACAACTGGAGCCCAACGTGGGGCAGGGACCTAACCAGCATCCAATGGTTGAGTGACCCTCTGCAATGGGAAATCTTCTCCTCCACTCTTGAACCCTGCAGGCTCGAGCCCTGCCCACCCTATTGCAGAGTAGACAAGTTGAAGTTAGTGAAAAGGATCTCTGTACTTACTGGGAGATCCTCTCTGGTCTCAATCCCTGGATTGAGGACGCGCCGCTCTGGGACCCGGATACTTGGGCCTGAGCTCTCTGACGTGTTTGTTCGGCCGAAGTACATGAGGGACGGGCCTTCCCTCTCAGCCTCACTCCTGCCTTATTGGCAATACACGCCTGCCTGACCAGTGCTCCTGCTGGAGACCCTCTGCTGGTCCCTAAGGTCCTACAGGCTACTCCTCTTTCAGAGGAGCCTCTGCCTCCCTATTCGTCCCCTC
The DNA here is from genome assembly GCF_036850995.1 of Saccopteryx leptura. Taxonomy (NCBI): domain Eukaryota; kingdom Metazoa; phylum Chordata; class Mammalia; order Chiroptera; family Emballonuridae; genus Saccopteryx; species Saccopteryx leptura. The sequence continues at coordinate 55,080,795 of NC_089509.1, forward strand.
CACTGAGGAGGAAAGTAGTTTAGCCTCCGAGTTTGACAAAATTGTGGCTGAGCATGCAGAAACAAAACCAACCAAATTGCTAACTGCGCCATCAGCTCCACCGCTGGAAAAAGCAGAAGTCGCTACTTCCGCATTCCCTGCCAGGGCTCAATGCCCCACCCCAGCCTCTCAGACGCCATTTTCTACCCCAGCTTTAACTCCAACATGTGTTACCGCTGTAGACCCATGGGCCAGCCTATATGCCCCCATGTGTCTTTTTTCTTTCTGTCTGTCTTGTCTATTTCTCTGTATCTCTCTCTCTCCCCCACCTCTCTCTCTGAAATGACACTGGAAGGACCCAGCCAAGGCACAGTGGCAGGGATCACACCCTCTTCTAATGCAAGGGAGAGGTTATGCTTGTGTTTTTCAGCTAATTTGGATCCCAGGAACCCCCCAACCTGCTTGACAGGGTTTCTTGGGCACCACTAAGTGATTCAGTCTTCACCCATCCAAAGCCACAGCCCTGGCCTTCTCCACACCAACTACGCCTGAGGGGAAGAGGTCCTCAGCACTCCAGAAGAACTCGCAGCCAGTGTGTGCGCCCCATCACCTGGGGGGATGTGGAGGCTTTGGCGGGGCTGGCCCAGAGAATTGCCCCTGATGGGCCCCCAGGCCCTGGTGCTCTGTTCTTGCTTATGTGTGCTATAGTAACCGCTGACTCTCAGACACAGGCGGCGGCAGCCCGGGGCTCAAGCCCAGCAGCGCAAGCTGGTGTTTTCAGTTCATCTTCGGAGGATGAGGAGAATTGAGCCGGAGTTGCGATTCGCAGACTCCAGAAAGTAAACCGCAGCAGCTGCAGTGGGAGGATGAACGGAAGCCAGGCTTGCATCACCGAATGGCTGCTGGAATGGCAGGGAGTTCCTGCTAAGCTGCTGCTGGATTCACTGACATTTTGGGACATAGTGGTAGACCCCATCATGCTCTCCAGAGCAGAGATGGAAATGCTGACTGCCATTGCCATGTGCTCCTCTTTGGGACAGTATAAGACCTGCCAGGATGGCAGGAATGAGGGGGGTGGCTGAGGCCTCATGTGCATGGACTGATTTCCTGGACTACGACCTGAGTGAGCACTGGCTCCTTTGTTGGATGGACTTACGGATTTTGGACAATGTGAAATACCCTGATGGGGGTGGGGGGCAACTTTGCTGGAGGCCCTTCCCCTGCTCTGGGAAGCTTTCCCCATGGCTAGAAAGAAGGCTGAGAATATTTTGTGCTTTTGGCAAAGTGCTCAGAGACTGGTGAAATGTACTTTTGTAATTGTTGAAATTGTATGATTTGTCATGTTGTTGTAATTTGTGTAATGTGCCTTGCAACCATATGCAGTATGCAGCCTGCAGCAAGCCATTTGTTTCATGTTTAGACACTGGGACCTTTGTAGGAAGGGGGCATGCATGGACCTATGTCCATTTTTTACAATCAAAATGGACTATGTTTAATGGCACCTAGAAGGTCTCTGTAACACAATGGGAGGAAAATGACATCCTGACACCTAGGAGGAATCCCCTGTTTAAGACCCCCATTCTATTTCCTAACTAGTCAAACATTACAGAAGCTTGCCTCATTGTTTAATCCAGCTAATATATTAGCAAATAGTATAATAGATATTATAGTTGTTTTAGTTCTACTAGGGTTCCGTTGCATAATACGTAGCATTCAGAGGCTACAACAACAGCAAGCTGTCATTCAACAAGTCCAATTGGCCTTAATTAAAAGAGAAGGGGGAGAGGTGGGTGGAGTGCAGAGCACATTTCTAGCAGCTGTAGCTACTGCAATGCTGTGAGAATACTCCAGCTCCCAGAAGCCTCCTGGGCATACCCAGGAAGGAAGCTTGCCCGCTATAAGGAAGTGACTTAGTGCCAACCACGCAGCTCCCTGATCTTTTCAGCCATTGGCTATGAAGGACACGGTATACACCCTATAGGCTGAACCCATGTATATAAGCTAGTTTACTTCCTGAATAAAGTAGATCTGCATCACTGAACCTGGTCCCCTGAGTCGGGTCTTTGCGTCTCCATCATCCTCACCCCCAGCAGGACTTGTCCACACAGAAGACTCTGTGGAAAGACCATGCAGCTGCAGGAGAAGGTGAAATAGCTGAAAAGTGGAGGCAAATCTTATGGAGCTTGGGGTTTTTATAGAGCTGCTGTCATCTCTAAGCAGGTGGAAGCCAATTTTTATAACACGTTGGCACCTCCCACACTACCCAGGCACAGAAAACACAGACACCAACAGCAAACAGAGCAGTAGCTCCAGACAGGTAGCCCTTAGCAGGTTACAAACAACTGCTACTACCAACCCAAGAGGACCTAGAACCAACACAACTAATAGTGGCAGACAGACTACACCAATGCTAGACTCAGCTAACTACACAAACAGCATGCCCAAAGGAGAACTCCACCCGGCACCAGACATTGTGGAAAATAAGTATGCCCAACAGGACAGACACTGCACAGCATCTAATACACATGATCAAGGTTGACACTCAGAACCAGCCAGCCTGAAGGGATAACTGCACCCACAAAAGGACCGACTGCATTCAATACTCACATACAACAAGAGGGTAAATATTACCCTCAAGAAGTATTCCTAGAGCAAGGAACTCAGAAGGCCTGGAGGTCAGTACCAATGAGCTCATTTTCCTCATAAAGACACCACAATAAATGTTCAGAGCAGCATTACCTAATACACAGACAAAAAAAAAAAAAAATGGGCAAAGAAATGCAACTTAAATGAATCAACAAGAGAAATCTCTCAAAAAAGAACTGAATAAAATAGAAGTAACTGAACTACCAGATGCAGAGTTTAAAATAATGTTTATTAGGGCCCTGGCCTGTAAAAAACGTTGGCCTAGTGTGTGGATGTCCTGGGTTCAATTCCAGGTCAGGGCACATAGGAGAAGTGCCCATCTGCTTCTCCACCCCCTTCTTGTTTCTCTCTTTCTCTCTCTCTCTCCCTACATCTTCACCTCCCCTCCTGCAAAAATGGCTCAATTGGAGCTAGTTGGCTTTGGGCACTGAGGATGGCTCTATGGCCTCTGTCTCAGGTGCTAAAAAAATTACTCCAGTTGCAATAGAGCAAAGGCCCCAGATGGGAAAAATATGGCTTCTTAGTGGGCTTTCTGGGTGGATTCCAGTCAAGGTACATGCAGGAGTCTGTCTCTGTCTCCCCATCCTCTCACTAAATAAATAAATAATTAACAACAACAATAATAATAATGGTTATTAGGATGCACAAGGATCTTAGAGCAACAATGGATGATTACAATGAGAACTTAAGGAGATAGCAAACATCAAAAAGAACATTGAAATAAAAAAAGAACTAGTCAGAAATGAAGACTGCACTAAAAGGAATCAACAGCAGGCTGAACGAAGCAGAGGATCAAATCAGCAATTTAGAGCAGTGGTCCCCAATCTTTTTTGGGCCACAGACCATTTTAATGTCAGAAAATAATTTCACGGACTGGTCTTTAGGGTGGAACGGATAAATGCACAAAATAAAATTATGCGACTGGCATAAAAACTGGTATTTTTAAATATAATTGTCAAACTTACGAGATAAGCATCAAGAGTGAGTCTTAGACGGATGTAACAGAAAATCTGACCATTCTTTAAAAATAAAACATCGACAGAACCCCAGGCTCTCGGCCCACCTTGACTACCTAGAGCTGGCAGGGACCGGAGTCACAAGTCCCCACCCATCTCCTGTTAGGACACCGACTCCAGCTCTCTAAAACCCGGGAAGATAGGTTCCATTTAAAATGATGGTCAGCTATTTTGGAGTGACGTCAGAGAAATGGCGCTGTAAGGAGTGATACCGATAAATCTCCCCAAAAATTCAACAAGATCTTCAACCAGAGACAGAAAAATCTATCCTTGGAGCCTCCAGAAGTTCCATACTAACCGCAAAGGTATGATTGAGCAAAAAAATGACTAAATATATAATCAACCCCAAAGGAAATGAGGAAGAAACACTCTGCCTTCCTCACTAACCTAAATAAGGGCTGCTTTCACTGGGAACTGAGAGTATAGGAACTAAGGCAGGCATAGGGTGTGAATAAAACCAGACTGTGGCACAAACGTCCGAACCAGGCTGTGGCACAGACATCCAAGCCAAGGAAAAACTGTGCTTGTGGCAACCCAGTCAACACAAGCTAACGCTAGTGCCAAACCCAGACAAAGAAAGTCACTTGGGGCAGCCATCTGCCCCGATCTCCTGGTCAGCGCGTGCAGATAGTAGAAGAGAGATTCCTCCTAGAGCCCTGGGAGTGGGCGCCCGTGTTACCGGACAGAGGGGCAGAGTCAGAGGCCTTTTTGTGGGCCAAAACTGGAGTCTTGAGGTTGCCCCTGTGCCCCGAAAAGCAGCGCACAGGGAGTGAGTAGGAGCGAAATTCCCTACGCTTGAACTTTTCTGTGCGGGCGGGGTGCCTCACCGGGATTGAGAGGCTGCTGTCTGGATATCCTGGTTGGTGAGCGCATATAGTGGGCGAGAGATTCCCCTGGAAGTGGGTGCCCATGTTCCCAGACAGAGTGGCAGAGCCAGAGGTCTTTGAGTGGGTGGAAGCCCCGCCTGATTATGCTAGCAGCTCTGACTGACTGAGCCTTACCCAGAGCCCTGTGCTGAGTGGGAATAGAGTGGGGATTTGCCAGCTCTTTGAGCCTCTTACTCTCCAGGCAGAGGCAGCAGCAACCCCATAGCTGGATCATCAGGCTACTAATCAGGAAGGAAAGACTAGGAGAGAGGCTCTAGGAACACAGACTCTCTCATCGGCGGAGCCTGCAAATGCTAATGAGCCTCGACTGCCAATGAGACTGAAGCCCAATATATGACATCGTCATAGAGACTTATCAACTGCAAACCTCTACCTAAGCATGCCACAGGGGCAGAACCTGGGGTACAGAGTCACCAACCAGATAGAAAAAGAGAAAAGAAAAAGGAAGAAGATAACCTCTCAAAATCAAGATTAATCCACAGACTTTATAACCTATCCCATTTTATTATATTTGTTCCTTTGTTTCTCTTATCTTCTTGTCTTGATTATTTTCTTCCTCTTCCAATTTGGTCATTTCTCTGCTGGTCTTACTCTCTTCTTTCCTTGAACTACACTACCCATAAGTGTTACATCTCCCATTATCTTTTCTTTCTTCTTCCTTTCTCTCTATGAAGGTTGCACTCCAAAACCCTTAACTCTCTCCCTCTCTTTATTCTTTTTTCTTCTTTTTGTGTTTTCCTCTTTCTTTTTTATTTCTCCCTCTATATTAGTTTCTTCTTTTCTCCTTTACTTTTACTCTCATTCAATCCTCAATCATGAACAAATTATTTTATCTGGGACTCAAATTTTTCTTTGTGGCACTTTGGGTTTTTTTTACTTCACTTTTTTAACTCACTAGCAGTGCTCCCAACCCTGACTCTCCATTTTATCTAGTTCTTGCTCCACAAAATACAATAGTAATTTTTAAATTTTTTCCCCTTTTTCCTGTTTCCCTCTTATACCTCTCATCATATCTTAGTCAACCATCACCTAAAAGCAAATCATTTTATTCTTGACCCAAATTTTTTCCTTTTTTGCATTTTGTGGGTCCATACCCCATTTTTTGCCCCTTTATCACTTATCCCCAACTCAGGCCCTCCATTATAGGTAGTTTTTGTTCTATTTAGCACAATATAATTCACAGTTCACCACAAGATTTTCTCAAGAAGGAGGGGAGAGGAGAGGAGAGAAAAAAAAGAGGGGGGGATAATAATTTTTTATTCTTTTTTATTTTTATTTTTTAACTTTTTATTCTTTATTAATTCTCATTAATACTATCAAAAAAACCACCCTCAGATGCCATTAAGGAAAAGGAAATTGAATATCATGGATATAAAAGACAGATAGGTAGCACAGATAAATGAGGAAAAATCTATGGAGAAAAAATTTAATATATTGGAAACCTTGGAGCTAAATGACAGAGAATTTAAAATAGAAATCCTAAAAATACTTAAAGATATACAAGAAAAACAGAAAGGCAATTTAGGGAGCTCAGAAAACAACTCAATGAACACAAAGAATATATTACCAAGGAAATTGAAACTATAAAAACAAATCAAACAGAGATGAAAAACTCAATTCACGAGCTGAAAAACAAGGTAACAAGCTTAGTTAATAGAACAGGCCAGATATAAGGGAGGATTAGTGAAATAGAAGACAAGCAACTTGAGGCACAACAGAAGAAGAAAGAGACTCAAAAATTAAAAAAAAATGAGAAAGCCCTACAGGAATTGTCTGACTCCATCAAAAATAATAACATAAGAATAATAGGTATATAGAGGGAGAAGAGAGAGAAAATGGAATGGAAAACATATTCATACAAATAATAGATGAGAACTTCCCAAGCCTGTGGAAAGAACTAAAGCCTCAAATTCAAGAAGCAATGCCAGGGTCCAGCCCCAGGGGGAATCCAGGGGTCCCACAGGAAGAGACGGTGTCAGCGCGAATCGAGTGAGAGAGCCGAATTCTTTTCTTTCTCTTTATTCTCTCGTTAGCATTTACTGCCAGGCATCTCTGCCAAATGCTGGTCTAGCTTTCTTTTTATGCACACACACTAAGTTACAATCACATGGTATTCAGAATACATTGATTAATCATTGTTTTTGTTTCACTATGGTTACATTTCCTAGGTAACAGTTAATTCATTTCTATAAACTATAAATCAGGTGGTAAGTCATTCAAAGTACAATTATAGAATAACTTGAACAGCAATAACAATATTGGTACAAACTTCCAAAAGGTCAGTACTGATTAATAACTCTACCTTGTCTAAGATTCTATTGTCTAGTCAAATTTTATTTATTTACCATATTCATACACTAGTTAAGTTCTAACTTTATTCTTCTCAGAGTGTTCCACCACCTGCAGGTCAGGTATGCAAGAAGAAAGGAAAGTTCCTCTACTCTACTACATGAAAAGGCTAGGGAGGTAAAGTGATGAATTAAGTGAAGGCTGAAAGGTGCTCTGTGTATAGTTACTGTTTTCTACCTATTCATAAGTCACAATCTATTCTTTCTAACATGATTAATAAGAAGAAATTCTCCTACAAACTTAACCCTTTACGAGGGATATCATAGCCAGCCTCTTATATCTATGAGCTGAGTTCAAGGGGCTTACAGGCTTTTCTGTGGAACTCACACCCTCTGTCTCATTTCCAGAGAAATTACTACGAATCTACAGGGAAAGCACGGTACTATTATCCCTGTGCCATAAATAATAGCATGCACCCAGAAAAAGGGGGGATATAAGGCCAGATTAATTCAAAAGGTCAAAGGGGAAGTGTCATTGTGCCTTTCCTTTGTGGTGACTTTGTCAACCCGCAGCCATTGGTCTTCACTGCGGTGACTTTCTCAACCAGCAGCCGTTGGTCTTCTCTGCTGTGACTTTGTCAATCAGCAGTTTTTGATCTTCTTCTGCTGTGACCTTGTCAGCAAGCAGTTGTGGGTCTTCTGCTGTGACCTTGTCAGCCAGCAGTTGTGGGTCTTCTCCTGCTGTGACCTTGTCAGCCAGCAGTCGTAGATCGGCTCCCAACAAAGCAAACAGAACTCCGAGTTTTCTTAACCCCAACAAACCTACTCCAAGGCACATCATAATGAAATTGGCACAAACCAACAACAAAGAAAAATTTCTCAAGGCAGCCAGGGAAAAGAAGAATACAACATATAAAGGAAGGCCCATTAGATTATCATCAGATTTCTCAACAGAAACTCTACAAGGTAGAAGAGAGTGGACCCCAATATTTAAAGTCCTGAAAGAGAGGAACTTTCAGCCATGAGTACTATACTCATCAAAGCTATCCTTCAAATATGAAGGAGAAATAAAAACATTCACAGATACAGAAAAGATGAGGGAATTTATCATCAGAAAACCCCCACTCCAGGAATTACTAAAGGGGGGTATTCCAACCAGATAAAAAGAACAAAACAAAATGACAAGTAAAAGCTCCACCAAGAACACAATAAAACCAAATTTAAACTGTGACAACAACAACCAAAAAAAGGGGAGAGAGGACGGAGATTAACAGTAGCAAAGGATGATGGAGTGCAAAAGTACTCACAAGATAGTGCACTACAATGAACAGGGTACAAACCCTTTTCATTACTTAATGGTAACCACCCTTGAAAAAATCACCACAGAAGCACATGATTTAAAAAAGATAGCAACAGAAGAAAGATGTATGGAATACAACCAAATAAAAACAAAAGATAGAAAAACGAAAGAGAAGGATCAAACAAGACACAAAACTAACAGAAAGCAATGTATAAAATGGCAATAGGGAACTCACAAGTGTCAATAATTACACTAAATGTAAATGGATTAAACTCACCAATAAAAAGGCACAGAGTAGCAGAATGGATTAAAAAAGAAAATCCAACTATATGCTGCCTACAAGAAACACATGTAAGCAACAAGGATAAAAACAAATTCAAAGTGAAAGGCTGGAAAACAATACTCCAAGCAAATAACATAAAAAAAGCAGGCATAGCAATACTCATATCTGATAATGTTGACTACAAGACAGCAAAAGTACTCAAAGACAAAAACGGTCATTTCATAATGATTAAGTGGATGCTGAATCAAGAAGACATAACAATTCTTAATATATATGCACCAAACCAAGGAGCACTAAAATATATAAGACAGCTACTTATTGACCTTAAAACTAAAACTGACAAAAATACAATCATACTTGGAGACCTCAATACACTGCTGATCGGTTATCCAAACAGAGAATCAATAAAGATATATTGGCCTTAAACAAAACAGTAGAGCACCTGGATATGATAGACACCTACAGGACATTTCATCCCAAAGTGACAGAGTATACATTTTTCTCCAGTGTACATGGATCATTCTCAAGAACTGATCATATGTTGGGCCACAAAAACAACTTCAGCAAATTCAGAAAAATCAAAGTGGTACCAAGCATATTTTCTGATCATAAAGCCTTGAAACTAGAATTCAACTGCAAAAAAGAGAAAAAAACCCCCACAAAAATGTGGAAACTAAACAACATACTTTTAAAAAGTGAATGGGTCAAAGAAGAAATTAGTGCAGAGATCAAGAGATATATACAGACAAATGAAAATGACAATACGACATATCAGAATCTATGGGATGCAGCAAAAGCAGTGATAAGAGGGAAGTTCATATCACTTTAGGCCTATATGAACAAACAAGAGAGATCTCAAGTGAACCACTTAACATCAACACCTTAAGGAACTGGAAAAAGAAGAACAAAGACAACCCAAAGCCAGCCAAAGAAAGGACATAATAAAAACCAGAGCAGAAAAAAATGAAATAGAGAACAGAAAAACTATAGAAAAAATTAATAAAACAAGGAGCTGGTTCTTTGAAAAGATAAACAAAATTGACAAACCCTTGGCAAGACTTACCAAGGAAAAAAGAGAAAGGACTCATATAAACAGAATCCAAAATGAAAGAGGAGAAATCACCACGGACATCATAGATATACAAAGAATTATTGTAGAATACTATGAAAAACTTTATGCCACTAAATTCAACAATCTAGAAGAAATAAATAAATTCCTAGAACAATACAACCTTCCTAGACTGAGTCAAGAAGAAGCAGAAAGCCTAAACAGACCAATTAGTAGGGAAGAAATAGAAAAAAGTATTAAAAACCTCCCCCAAAATAAAAGTCCAGGCCCAGATGGTTTTACTAGCGAATTCTATCAAACATTCAAAGAAGACTTGGTTCCTATTCTACTTAAAGTCTTCTAAAAAATTGAAGAAGAAGCAATACTTCCAAACACATTTTATGAGACCAACATAACCCTCATACCAAAACCAGGCAAGGACAGCACAAAAAAAGAAAACTACAGACCAGTATCTCTAATGAATACAGATGCTAAAATACTAAACAAAATACTAGCAAATTGAATACAACAACATATTAAAAAAATACATCATGATCAAGTGGGATTCATCCCAGAATCTCAAGGATGGTTCAACATACGTAAAACAGTTAACATAATACACCATATCAACAAAACAAAGAACAAAAACCACATGATCTTATCAATAGATGCAGAAAAGGCATTCGATAAAATACAACACAACTTTATGTTTAAGACTCTCAACAAAATGGGTATAGAAGGAAAATATCTCAACATGATAAAGACCATATATGATAAACCATCAGCTAACATCATATTAAATGGCACAAAACTGAAGGCTTTCCCCTTTTAATCAGGAACAAGACAGTGTTGTCCACTCTCTCCACTCTTATTTAATGTGGTGCTAGAGGTTCTAGCCAGAGCAATCAGACAAGACAAAAAAATAAAAGTCATTCATATCGGAAAAGGTATCACTGTTTGCAGATGATATGATCCTATACATCAAAAACCCCAAAGACTACCAGAAACAATAAGCCAATACGGTAAAGTCACAGGATACAAAATTAACATACAAAAGTCCATAGCCTTTCTATATGCCAACAATGAAACATTTGAGAACAAAAATAAAATACCTTGGAATAAACATAACAAAGAATGTAAAGGACTTATATAATGAAAACTACAAACCATTGTTAAGGGAAATCAAAAAAGATACAATGAGATGGAAGAATATTCCTTGCTCTTGGATAGGAAGAATAAATATAAGCAAGATGGCCATATACCCAAAGCAATATACAAATTTAATGCAATTCCCATCAAAATTCCAATGACATTTTTTAAAGAAATGGAACAAAAACTCAGATTTATATGGAACTATAAAAAACCCCCAAATAGCCAAAGCAATCTTAAAGAAAAAGAACGAAGCTGGGGGCATTATAATACCTGACTTCAAACTATATTATAGAGCCACGACAATCAAAACAGCATGGTATTGGCAGAAAAATAGACACTCAGACCAATGGAACAGAATATAAAGTCCAGAAAGAAAACCACATATATATGATCAAATAATTTTTGATAAAGGGGCCAACAACACACAATGGAGAAAAGAAAGCCTCTTCAACAAATGGTGCTGGGGAAACTGAAAAGCCACATGCAAAACAATGAAACTCAACTACGGTTTGTCCCCTTGTACTAAAATTAATTCAAAATGGATCAAAAACCTAAATATAAGACCTGAAACAATAAAGTACATAGAAGAAGATATAGGTTCTAAACTCATGGACCTTGGTTTTAAAGAGCATTTTATGAATTTGACTCCAAAGGCAAGAGAAGTGAAGGCAAAAATAAATGAATGGGACTACATCAGACTAAAACGTTTTTGCTCAGCAAGAGAAACTGACAACAAAATAAACAGACAACCAACTAGATGGGAAATGATATTTTCAAACAACAGCTCAGATAAGGGCCTAATATCCAAAATATACAAAGAACTCATAAAACTCAACAACAAAAAAACAAACAATACAATAAAAAAATGGGAAGAGGACATGAATAGACACTTCTCCCAAGAAGAAATACAAATGACCAACAGATATATGAAAAGATGCTCATCTCCATTAGTTATTAGAGAAATGCAAATCAAAACTGCAATGAGATACCACCTCACACCTGTTAGATTAGCTATTATTAACAAGACAGGTAATAGCAAATGTTGGAGAGGCTGTGGAGAAAAAGGAACCCTCATTCACTGTTGGTGGGAATGTAAAGTAGTACAACCATTATGGAGGAAAGTATGGTGGTTCCTCAAAAAACTGAAAATAGAACTAACTGCCTTATGATCCAGCAATCCCTCTACTGGGTATATACCCCCAAAACTCAGAAACATTGATATGTAAAGACACATACAGCCCCATGTTCATTGCAGCATTGTTCACAGTGGCCAATACATGGAAACAACCAAAAAGCCCTTCAATAGAAGACTGGATAAAGAAGATGTGGCACATATACACTGTGGAATACTATTCAGCCATAAGAAATGATGACATCAGATCATTTACAACAAAATGGTGGGATCTTGATAACATTATACGAAGTGAAATAAGTAAATCAGAAAAAACCCAAGAAATGCATTATTCCATACGTAGGTGGGACATAAAAACAAGACTAAGAGACATTGATAAGAGTCTGGTGGTTGTGGGGGAGGGAGAGGAAAAGGGGGAGGGGGAGGGGCACAAAAAAAACTAGATAGAAGGAGACGGAGGACAATCTGACTTTGGGTGATGGGTATGCAACATAATTGATTGACAAGATAACCTGGACATGCTTTCTTTGAACATATGTACCCTGATTTATTGATGTCACCCTAATAAAATTAATAAAAATAAATAAATTAATGAATAAATAAATAAATAAAAATACATTGTTCAGACTTAAATATAAATAAAACAGAAATAATGTAAGTTATTTATTCTTTCTCTGTGGACTGGTACCAAATGGCCCACGGACTAGTACTGGTCCATGGCCTTGGGGTTGGGGACCACTGATTTAGAGGACAAGATAAATGTAAGCACAGAAGCAGAGCAGAAAAACAAAAAGAAGCTCAAAGAGTCTGAGGCAAAAGACCTCTAAAAGACCTCTGTGACAACATGAAGAGAAACAACATCACATCATAGGTGTACCTGAAAGAGAAGAGAATAAACAAGGGATAGAGAACTTGTTTAAAAAAAATCAGTGGAGGCCTGACCTGTGGTGGCGCAGTGGATAAAGTGTCGACCTGGAATGCTGAGGTCACCGGTTCAAAACCCTGGGCTTGCCTGGTGAAGGCACATATGGGAGTTGATGCTTCCAGCTCCTCCCCCCTTCTCTCTCTCTGTCTCTCTCTCCTCTCTCTCCCTCTCTGTCTCTCTCTCCTCTCTAAAAATGAATAAATAAAAAAAATTAAAAAAAAAAGATGATATCTGATTTCTCAACAAAAACACTTGAGGCCAGAATGGATTGGCAAGAAATATTCAAAGTGATGCAAAATAAGAACCTACAACCAAGACTACTCTATCTAGCAGAGCTATTATTTTAAATTGAAAGAGGAAAAATAGTTCCCCAGATTTTAAAAAAAAAAGGCTCAAGGAATTCATTACAACCAAACCAGTAGTGCAAGAAATGTTAAAGGGCCTGCAATAAAAAGAGCAAAGGAAAAAAGAAATCAAGAAAAAAAGATAGTAGGTTTAAAGAATAAAATGACAATAAATAAGTACATATCAATAATAACCTTAAATGTAAGTGGATTAAATGCTCCAATCAAAAGACACAGAGTAAGCCCTGGCCGATTGGCTCAGTGGTAGAGCATCGGCCCAGGGTGTAGATGTTCTTGGTTTAATTCCCAGTTAGAACACACAGGAGAAGTGACCATCTGCTTCTCTACCCTTCCCCTCTCCCTTCTCTCTTTCTCTTCCCCTCCTGCAGTCAAGGCTCCACTGGAGCAAGATGGCCTGGGCACTGAGGATGGCTCCATGGCCTCACCTCAGGTGCTAAAATGGCTCCTCACCTCAGGTGCTAAAATGGAACAACAGTCCCTGATGGGCAGAGTATCGCCCCCTAGTGGGCTTGCTGAGTGAATACCAATCAGGTGCATGCAGGATTCTGTCTCTCTGTCTCCCTGCTTTTCACTTAAGAAAAATACAAAAATATAAAACAAAACAAAAAAATACTTTCTGCTCTAACTCACCCCCTAATTAAAAAAACAAAAACCATAGGGTAGCTCCATGGATAAGAAAACAAGACCCATATATATGCTGTCTACAAGAGACCCACCTCAGAGGAAGAGATACACATAGACTGAAAGTGAAGGGATGAAAAAAATATTTCATGCAAATGGAAATGAAAAAAAAGGTGGGGTAACAATACTTATATCTGACAAAGTAGCCTTTATTTTTTTTAAAGCTTTTTATTTTTATTTATTTCTATTTATTTATTCATTTTAGAGGATAGAGAGAGAGAAGGGGGGGAGGAGCAGGAAGCATCAACTCCCATACGTGCCTTGACCAGGCAAGCCCAGGGTTTTGAACTGCCAACCTCAGCGTTCCAGGTCAGTGCTTGATCCACTGCGCCACCACAGATCCAAAGTAGCCTTTAAAACAAAGGCTATATATAGTAAGGGACAAAGGAGGCCACTACATTATGATTAAGGAAACAATCCAACAAGAGAATACAACTATTATAAATATTTATGCACCCAATATAGGAGCACTTAAATATATAAAGCAGATTTTTTTTTTTTTACAGGGACAGAGAGAGGGATAGATAGGGACAGACAGACAGGAAGGGAGAGAGATGAGAAGCATCAATCATCAGCTTTTTGTTGTGACACTTTAGTTGTTCATTGATTGCTTTCTCATATGTGCCTTGACCATGGGCCCTCAGCAGACCAAGTAACCCCTTGCTGGAGCCAGCGACCTTGGATCCAAGCTGGTGAGCTTTTTCCTCAAGCCAGATGAGCCCACGCTCAAGCTGGTGACCTCGGAGTCTCGAACCTGTGTCCTCCGCATCCCAGTCCAATGCTCTATCCACTGCGCCACCGCCTGGTCAGGCTAAAGCAGATTTTGATATACATAAAGGGCAAGATCAACAGCAATACTGTAATTATAGGGGATATTAATACCCCACTAACATCAAAGGGTAGATCCTCCAGACAGAAAATCAACAAAGAAACAGTGGCCTTAATGACACACTAGATCAACTGGATTTAATTGATGTCTTCAGAATGTTTCACCCCAAAGCAGCAGAATATACATTGTTTTCAAGTTCTCATGGTACATTTTCTAGGACAGGCCATATGTTAGGACACAAAACAAGTTTCAGTAAACTTAAGAAGATTGAAATCATATCAAGCATCTTCTCTGACCATAATGGCATGAAATTAGAAATCAACTACAATAAAATAAAACGGAAAAACATTCAAACACTTGGAAGCTAAATAGCATGTTATTAAATAATGAATGGGTTAACAATGAGATCAAGAAAGAAATCAGCCTGACCAGGCAGTGGCGCAGTGGATAAAGCGTCCAACTGGGATGCGGAGGACCCAGGTTCGATACCCCGAGCTCGCCAGCTTGCGCACAGGCTCATCTGGTTTAAGCAAAGCTCACTAGCTTGAGCCCAAGGTCGCTGGCTCGAGCAAGGGGTCCCTAGGTCTGCTGTAGCCCCCGGTCAAGGCACATATGAGAAAGCAATCAATGAACAACTAAGGTGTCCCAACGAAAACCTAATGATTGGTGCTTCTCATCTCTCTCCGTTCCTGTCTGTCTGTCCCTATCTATCCCTCTCTCTGACTCTGTCTCTGAAAAAAATAACAAACAAACAAAAACAAAAAAATAGTAAGAAAGAAATCAAAAATTTATTTGAAGCAAATGAAAATGAGCATACAAGAACCCTAAATCTATGTGACACAGTGAAAACAGTCCTGAGAAGGAAGTTCATAGCATTACAGGCATACCTTAAGAAGCAAGAAGAAGCTCAAATAAACAACCTAACCCGGCACCTAAAAGAACTAGAGAAAGAACAACAAGTAAAACCCAGAGGAAGTAGAAGGAAGGAAATAATGTAGATCAGAGTGGAAATAAATAAAATAGAGACTGAAAAATAAAATACTAAAGATTAATGTAACATGGAGCTGGTTCTTTGGAAAGGTAAGTAAGATTGACAAACCTTTTACCAGACTCATTAAGAAAAAAGGAGAGAGGGCCCTGGCTGGTTGGTTCAGTGGTAGAGTATCGGCCTGGCTTGCTGAAGTTCCGGGTTTGATTGCCAGCCAGGGCACACAGGAGAGGCGCCCATCTGCTTCTCCACCCCTCCCCCTCTCCTTCCTCTCTGTCTCTCTCTTCCCCTCCCACAGCCGAGGCTCCATTGGAGCAAAGTTTGCCCAGACACTGGGGATGGTTCCTTGGTCTCTGCCCCAGGTGCTAGAGTGGCTCTGGTTGTGACGGAGCGACGCCCCAGATGGGCAGAGCATTGTCCCCTGGTGGGCATGCCGGGTGGATCCCGGTCGGGCGCATGCAGGAGTCTGTCTGACTGCCTCTCCGTTTCCAGCTTCAGAAAAATACAAAAAAAAAAAAAAAAAAAAAAAAAAAAAAAAAAAAAAAAAAAAAAAGAGAGAGAGAGAGAGAGAAAAAGAGAAAAAAAGAAAAAAGGAGAGAGGACTGAAATAAATAAATTAGAAATTAAAGTGGAGAAGTAACAATTGACATCACAAAAAAACAAAGGATTGTAAGAAAATATTATGAGGCTTTATATGCCAAAAATTTGAACAACCTAGGCGAAATGGATAAATTCCTAGAAACACTTAATATTATTCCAAAACTGAATCTGAAAGAATCAGAAAACCTAAACAGACCAATTACAACAAATTAAATTTCAACAGTTTTCAAACAACTCCCAGCAAACAAAAGTTTGCTGGACCAATGGCTTTGCAGATAAGGGGCACACCGGGTCCGTTTAAGAACCACCAGGAAGGCAGGGTTGCTGAAGTACAGTCAGAAAGCAGTAGTAGACAGTACCAGTGCCATAAACGTAGGACAGTGGCCCTCAAAGTGTGATTACTAGACCAGCAGCATCAGCATTACCTGTTGGAAATGTAAATTCCAGGGCCCACCCTAGACCTACTAAACCAGAAAGTCATTGGGTGGCACCCAGCATGCTCAAGTTTGAGGACCACTACTGTAGAGTGGAGGTCACTGCAGATCAATTTGGACCATGTGTCAAAATCAGAGCCAAAAATACCTCAGGGAAGGCCCCACACCATGAAGATAGAATTTAGCCAATAAGTGTTTTTAAAACTGTACTGAAGGTCATTCCAGGCACCATGGAAGAGACACAGGAAGTCACCATGACTTCATTCCTTGACTTATTCAAAAACAAATTATTGAGCATCTTCGATTTGCAAGGCATTGTATCATGTGTTAGTCTGGTTGCCAATTTGTACAGATTACATTTAAATATCCTTGAGAACGTTTAAATTTTTAAAAAGAAGATAAAGTTTTACATAAAAAGCAATTAAGAAAAAAATAAATAAAACAGAGCAACATCAAATGTCAACATGTTCAAGATAGATCTTAGGTATTAAAAGGGTGCCATAGCCACAGGAAAAGAAATTGTCGGGAAAAGAGTCTCTGAGGAGGGGAGATTTAAGTTATGTCCCAAAACATGAGAAGGACCAGGGGAGAAATACCACATGGGCAGGGCCACAGAACACATCCAGGCAGCATTGAGAAAACCCAAATGCCTACTGAGAGGAGAGCTTGGAAAACTGATTTGTTGGCTGGCAGACAGTGGCATCTACGTTTGCATAAGGAAGTGAAGACAGACAAAGAAGAGAGTTCCATACCAGTAGAATGAGTCCCAGGCTGTCTAAGGCTGGAGCGTCAGTCCAGGGGAAGTCTTGCACATGTACACTGATGACGAACTCTTTTGTTTGGTTATTACCACCTGTAGAAAATCAATGTAAGTTGTGAAAAGACAGATAAGGATGATATAATTGGCTGTGTTTTGTGGCAAAAAAAGAAAAGAAGAAGAAAAAGGTCTAAATTAAGGCTTCCTTGGGTAGCTTTGTGTTTTTAAAGCAAGATATGTGGAAGGATACAATTTCTGTAGTTCAGTTCAATGCAGAGGAGGTAGAATGATAGAGTAAAAAGCATACAAGATCCCCTTTGCTTGGTGTGCAGTGTGTCTCAACGCTGTGCCATGTGTGGCCTGGGCTCCTGGAACTCCTCTGAGCCCCATTTGTTTGGCTCTTTATAATAAAACACTTGACACATACAACACTTCATTGTGGTCTTCAAAGCATGATTTCTTCAAGATGATCATGGGGACAAAAAAGTAATGAGTAAACTCAGTATATATTTTAGATGTTTATGCTCTCTCAATGGAATTAACAACACCAAATAAGACCATTTAACCACACCTTTATCAAGTTATAATTTACAATTGTTTGAATGAAATATATACATTGTGCCTGACCTGTGGTGGTGCAGTGGGATAAAGCGTCGACCTGGAACACTGAGGTCGCCGGTTCGAAACCCTGGGCTTGCCTGGTCAAGGCACATATGGGAGTTGATGCTTCCTGCTCCTCCCTGGTCAAGGCACATATAAGAGTTGATGCTTCCTGCTCCACCCCCTTCTCTCTCTCTCTCTCTCTCTCTCTCTCTCTCTCTCTCTCCTCTCTGAAAATTGAATAAAGTCTTTTAAAAAATGTAAGAAATATATACATTGATCTCCACAGTTATTTATCTTCTTCAGTCCTCAATACTTGGTCAGAATTTCTGTTCTTGTTTGCCTCTCTAATGAGGAAAACTGGCACAAAATAGAGACTTCACTCATAAGCACATCTTCCCTCATATTTTTTTTTAGTGTATTAGTTCTTGTCCATTCCTAAAGACTTATCATTGCACATATCGTGTCCAATACTAAAAAAAATTATGAAGGAACATCAGTAATTGGAGAAGGAAGAGGAATAGGTGAAATAAATAAAAGAATAAAAACAGGACAAAATTCATTAATAAGTGGTTGTACCTATGATGTTGAGTAGACATTTGAACTGTTAAATGAACTCATCTCTCACTGTAGAGGGGCAAGCCTGCCTGAACCTTTGGGAGGATTGGGTTTTCATATCTCAGCTTCACTTAGGACACCTCCCTTCTTAAAGTGATGCATCAGCCTTGAAAAACATTCCTTAGTTGGGGTGTAAGAGGTGGTAAGAAATGGGTCGTTGTTAATAGTCAAGCACAGGTCACCATGATCTATGCCAAGTGGTTATATTTATAAGGTGCAAGTGGTATCTATTACTCCTCAGCTTAAAGTGAGGTAATTTATTCATTAAAATTTTTTTTATTTATAATTTATTTGTCGACATGGTTTCAAATTTCCAGTCAATATAACACCCTCTATACACCATACACTGTGCCTCCTCTGGAAGCCAGGTTCACCTTCATCTGACTCTGATAGATATCCAGGTGGCTGCCAGTGGGACCCTTTCCCCAGTCAGCCCAGGGGTTTCAGCAGGCTTCCTGTCAGAGTCCACACTTACCTCTCCCGGGACGCAGTCAGGCATCTTTGCCCTTAGACCACCGCCCACTCCATGTTAGTTGATTCGTCACATCCTTACTTCCTTATTGGATGTGGAAGTGTGGTTGCTGCCATTCTCAAGAATTCATTTCAGACTCTCATATGCTATTTATGGGAATACATACTAATGATAGTCACTATTTTTTTTTCTGGACTGTAGTATATGTCTTTATTTTTATTATAATTCATTGTGTGTGTGTGTGTGTGTGTGTGTGTGTGTGAGGGTGTGCCAAGGAGAAGCAAACACACCATGTATCATATTCTAAGTCATAGTATTTCCCTTTAGGTTAGAATTTAAGGAATTATGTCTGGTGACTATGAGGTGACATACTAACATGAAGAGTTGCATGCTGAGAATAGCAGGATGGAGAAATGGAAAGAGCCTCAACTTTGATGACATGACTGATATACTGTACCAACCCAGAAGCTAAATGCTTCCAGATTTCATATAATGTGAAATAATTGCCTTTATTATAAACCACCTTTACCAGGATATTCTTTCTTAGGCAACTAGATATATGTTAACTGACATTCCTCAACATTCCTAGATAGCTCCAGAAACTAAATTACATCATTACTTTTTGAGGCAGTATAGGAAAACACATACATATGCATACACAAAATTGTATACATTCGGAAGATATGATCATAAAGAATTCAGAAAATAACACAAAAAGGTAAGAGAAGGAAAGAGGAAGAAACAGTCTAACTAAGTGACTCTTCAATGATTCATCTCCAATCTTTATTGCAGTGACTTCTCATGGCCTCTCTGAGTGATTCCCCCACCTAAGTGATGATTGACTTCCCTCTTCTCCCTTGCCCTGATTCCTGATGTGTCACTGCCAATTCAAACTACTATTAAAACATGAAGCTTTTGTTTTCCTCCACATTTCTACTTCCCGGCCCCCTTTCTTGTAAAATACCTACAGTTAATTCAGTCAGGTATTCTGGGTAATAAAGTTTCCATCCTGGAACCATGGTCAACCACTAAGAAGGCTCTGGTGCTGATAAAAGTTTCTGTGACTTATTCAAAGCCTAGATAGCCACATTTGGCATAACCTTAGGGTTGAGTTGGTTTCTCCAGCCCATGCTGAGATTCTTCTAGCTAATTGAGCCTGAAAAAAAAATAATCAAGAGTGCTCAAACCAGTAGCTGCAAACAGCTCCCAGTTAAGGAAGCTGTGCTAAATGGTTTGGTGGCCACTGAGATGTGGATGTGTTTTTATAACTCTGAGATCATGAACAAGTGTGGCATTATTGGATAAAATGCTTGAGGACCAATCTTTTTTTAATTTAAATTGGTATCAGAGAGAGAGAGAGAGAGAGAGAGAGAGAGAGGAAGGGAGAGACAGAGTGAGGAGAGAGTTGAGAAGCATCAACTCGTAATTGTGTCACTTTAGTTGTTCATTGATTGCTTCTCATATATGCCTTGATCAGGGGGCTCCAGCTGAGCCAGTAACCCCTTGCTCAAGCCAGTGACCTTGGGCTCAAGCCAGGAACCTTAGAATTATGTCTATGATCCTGTGCTCATGCTGTGACTTCAGGGTTTCAAACTGGGGACCTTAGCATTCTGAGTCTTTGCTCTATCCATTGTACCACAAGTCAGGCTTGAGAACCAATCTTTAAATGTGATTATGTAGGTTTCTATTTTGAGTGTTTTTGGACTATGTGTGATTGGGCTGGTATATGAACAAAATAAGATAATGATGTATAATAAAAAAAATCTATGCTTTTTCATTTATGAGCCCCATTTATTACGTCTGATATCTTCTATTATATCCTAAAGTCTAAAACATTCACATTTAAATTTTATAATAGGGATAAAATTCACAGCAATGATAAGTGTGCATATCCTCATAATTTCTGATATTAACTCTCAATCATCACCTTCAAATCTCTAGCCCTAACCTACTCATAACTCCCAGCTCTGAGAAACCACTTCCTCTTGTCTTCCCACTAGATTCACTTTTTTTTTTCTCCTTGTAAGGGCGTAGCTGTGGTTTTTGACACAGCTGTTAGTCTTCATTTTCATTCTAGTGTCCTTTGGTCTCATTTTTATTTCCCTCATATGATTGTAACATTTCTGATAAATCCCTCTTATAAACCCATGGCCTTTTGAACTTTTTAAACAACCATGGGGCTAACTTCTATCCTTCTTCATTGGTAATTCCTGGTTCATCATGAACATAAAAAAGAAGTCTCCTTTCTTGCCCTTGGCTTGTCTTGGCATTTAGTTTTTCTATTCCAGGGAAAAGTGTATGAATAAAGCAGACCACATCCTGACACATATAAGGGGGAGAAGAACAAGTAGGGGCAGTTCTTATTGCTAAAATGTGGGCAGTTGCCCAGGAAACGCTTCATGCTTGTTAACCCTTGCGAAGAATCAAAATAAAGCTGTCTGATGGTAATCCACTCCTTCTTTCATTGATTCATTTAATAAATATTTATATATCAATGACTATTAGCTTGGAATCTTGATAGGCACCATAGATAGAGATGATGAGCAAAACAGACATGGTTTCATGAAGCCTATAGTCCAAAAGAGAATGAACAATAGATAAATAATCATAAAAATGATAATAAAGAGTTCAAGATCTATTAAGGAGCCTGACCTGTGGTGGCGCAGTGGATAAAGCATCGACCTGGAAATGCTGAGGTCGCTGGTTCGAAACCCTGGGCTTGCCTGGTCAAGGCACATATGGGAGTTGATGTTTCCAGCTCCTCCCCCCTTCTCTCTCTCTGCCTCTCCCTCTCCTCTCTAAAAAATGAATAAATAAAAAAAATTTAAAAAAAAAGTTAAAAAAAAAAAGATCTATTAAGGAAAGGTCCAAGAAGCTATGGGAGAGTTGAGCAGAGAGATTTAATTTAGATTGAGGATTGAAGATTTGGAGAAGGCTGGCCCTGCAGAAGGGACACTGAAAGAATTGGCCAAGAAAAGGGTGGGAGGAAGAGAGCAACAGCTAAGGAAAATAGCTCATACAAAGCCCTCAGTCAGGGGAGAACTTATAGATCAGAGTAACTAAAACAAGGCCACTGGGGCTGGAAAATGGCAAGAAAGGGGGAGAGTGGAGTGACCTGCGGCTGGACAGGAGGCCAGAAGTCTGGTTGTGCAGAATTATGAGCTACATTAATGAGCTATGGGTCAGTAGACAAGTATTGCGACTTGATTTGCACTTTTAAATATTCACTCTAATTGCAGGGTGACTTGAGGGGGTAATCTTGGAAGCAGAGAAACAGGTAGAAAAAAGTATTGAAGTGCTACAGTCAAAATATGATACGGCAGCTTATCATATGGTGCTGATAGTAGAGTTGTCAAGAATTGGCCACTTTTAAGAAATATACATAGGATTAATTATTATTCATTAATTATTAAAATCAATAGATTTGTGTATCAGAAGAAGTGGGGAGTCAAGGAAGACCCCAGCATTCTTAGAATAAATGACTAGACAGATAGAAGTGTCATTTAGTAAGATGGGTAAATCCTGGCGATAAAAATAATTACAAAAGCCTAAGAACTAAGTGTTCAGTTTTTAATATGTTTATTTTGAGATGTTGTGAGATAAGAAGGAGAAATGTCGAGTAGCAATTGGGTCTGAAATTCAGCAAGTAACTCTAAACTGAAGGTGTTCATTTTAGAGTTGCTGTAGTATCTGTTGTATAATATTTATGGGCTTGGAAGAATATAAAATCCCATAAGAGAGTAAATAATGAAAAAAAATCCTATAATTGATTCTTGAAGGACTCTATCATTTAGGATTAGACCAAAGAATGAGGGGAGAGGGGTATCAGCAAAGGAAATTAAAATCCAATCTCTAGAAATGCAGATTAACACCCAAAAGAGCCTCTAGTAGCGAATTCTGGAAACTAAATTTTTCAGATAGTCCATCTTTTTAGCATATCAGAGTCAGACATTAAGCTGGAAAAATACAATTTTGTCATTATCTTTTACAATCATCAAAGAAAATATAGTAGACAATAGAAGTTAAATTGGTAGTATTTGAATCAATCTATTATCCAATTAGAGATATACAAAAGGGATCCCAACATTATTCAAGTTGATTGGTAACATCAGTGAAGAGGGCAGAGTAGGGCCCTCGGGGGGCTTGTCACTTTCCAAAAATACCAAAATATTTGGTAAAACTATAAAGATCTTATTGGAACTCTTGAAGATAGACAAAGGTTTACAGCAACCAAGTGAATATTTAGCCAGGAGAAAAGCCACTAGAACAGAGTAAGAACTCTGACATTTTTACTTACCTTATTTCCATCTCCCTCCCCAGCACTATGTAGGTCTTCAAGATGGTGGCTTAAATCCTCAGCATGAACACAGCACCTTGCTCCTAAATGCAGGTTTGTTTTAACCTTCCTGTGGGTTCCCTGAAGAACTAACACAAGAGGCTGCCTTTCTTTCACCTCACTTGAAATTATCTCAGGGTAGAGAATGTTTCTTAAAAACATTGACAGCTAAATAAACAAGCTTCTGTCTGCTGGGACAAAAATCCTAGCTGAAGCAAACATTAGACATGACAAAAGTCAGGAAGAAAAAGCTGGAGAATGAGACTGGGGAATCAGGGCTTTGGAAATCTTCTGAGTATACCCGGTAATCTAAAAAGCTCTCTGCATGTTCAGGGCATCATGCGTGCTCAGAAAATGGTAGAAAAGACTGAAAGCATTTTTTTCTAGCTGATCTTTAGGCTCAGCATAAGCAGAAAGTGAAGGCTAATTGTAAATGGCCTGTGCGGGGGTCCAGCCCCGGGGGGAGTCCAGGGGTCCCACAGGAATGGACAGCATCGGCATGAAATGAGTGAGAGAGCTGAATTCTTTTAGCTCATCTACCAGGCATCTCTGCCGATGGCTAGTACAGCTTTATTTTTATACACTAAGTTACAATTACATGTTATGCAGATTACATTGATTAATAATTGTTTTTGTTTCACTATGGTTACATATTTCTAGGCAATGGTTAGTACGTTTCTATAAGCTATAAATCAGGTGGTAAGTCACTCTAAGTACAGTTATATGTACAATAACTTGAAAACAGCAACAAAGGTTTTTGTGCAATCCTCTAAAGGGTCAGTATTGATTAATAACTCTACCTTACCTAATGGCCTATTGTCTAGTCAAATTTTATTTGTCTACTACATTTTGTTTTACAAAATTTTGTTTTACAAAAAAGAGGTCATGAAAGCCTTTCAAGCCAAATATTAGAACTCTAGTTTGTTTTATTTAATGGCCACACTAGTTAAGTTCTAACTTTATTGTTCTCAGAGTGTTCCAACATCTGCAGGTCAGGTATGCAAGAGGAACGGAAAGTTTTTCTATTCTTCTATTATATGAAAAGGCTAGGGAGGTAAAGTAATGGATTACGTGAAGGCTGAAAGGTGCTTTTGTGTATAGTTACTGTTTCCTATCTATTCATAAGTCACAATCTATTTTTCCCTAATATGATTTATAGGAGGGAATTTTCCCACAGACTTAGCCCCTTTTGGGGGATATCACAGCCAGCCTCCTATGTCTATGAGCCCAGGTAAGGGGGTTTATAGGCTTTTCTGTGGAACTCACACCCTCTGTCTCATTTCCAGAGAAATTACTGCGAATCTGCCGGGAAAGCACGGTGCTATTATCTCTGTGCCATAAATGACAGCACACACACCCAGAAAAAGAGGGGATAAAAAACCAAATCAATTCAAAAAGTTAAAGGGGGAAGTATCGTGTCTTTTCTTTGTTGTGACTGTGTCAACCAGTACTGTTGATCTTCTTTGCTGTGACTATGTCAACAGCAGCTGTTGATCGGCTTCCCACAGGATTGGCTAAACTTTGTGGAGTAACCCAACACAGAGCCAATCTGCAAAGACCAGGAGATAGTGTTTTCCTTCCTTTCCTTTTCTTTTTTTCCTGGTCCTAGCCATTCGAGAAAATATTTATCAAAGAGCTAGCTGACTACTAAGCTAAAGAAATAGAGACAGAGATTGACAAAAAGTACATTCTTTACAAAAATAGCTTAGAAAATTCATTCAACAAACCGTTATGACCCACAGCAAGGAACAACAGATTCTAGAAAGAAGAATTTGACTCTCAGAGCTTTCAGTGGAGAAGGACGTCTTTTCAACGAAGGGTGCTAGGACAACTGGACATCCTCCTATTTCTTCTACTTAAACTTCTATTTGATTTTCAGAGCTTCTCTTTTGTAGGCTATTTCATGAAAATAAGCAGCCTACAATAATTCTATGCCAAAGTGATATATTTTGGGGGTGGAAAATTCTGCTCCCCTATACTCACATGTTTGGTAGGTTGGTGTTGACAGAGTGCTGTGCCACAGGACTTCAGCAACCTAGCCCAGGCTTTATATGGTGGCAACATCATAAGAGGGCAGGAACAAATGCACTCTTATTTTAAGCCTGTCGTTGAGGCACTTTTGCTGATATCCCATTGTCTGAAACAACCTATAAGTGGCCAAACCCAGATTCAATATGAGAAGAGACTACACACAAGCAAATGCTTAGAGAGGGGACGCTTGTCCACTACTGAAACAATCTACCACAAACTTCAGCCATATAAAAATGCTTCAACGGTATGAATTTTAGGAATTCAGATGCATGCGAAGACATTCAATTAACCATGTTCTTTTATTAACCAGTGTCATCCTAATAAACCCAATTAAAAAGGAACAAATAAACATGTTCTTCAAAGCATTATTCATGATAACGAAAAAATTAGAAGCAGTCTAAATGCTCACTTATAGGAGGTTAGCCAAGCAAACACATATGATGGAATATAATACAACTTTTTTTAATCATTGAAAAAAGAGTGTTTAGTAATACCAGAAAATGTTTGCAATAAGTTTATGGTAAACTTTTTAGAAAACTTCCAGCCAGGAAGTACTCCCAGTACATTGTAAATATAAGGTGCAAAGTTCATTTGAGACATTTACTTAACAAATGTTTGCCACTGCACTGGAGGGTCACTGATAACCAAGAAGTTAACCTGCATTGGACCAGATCAACTTCACTATGAACTGTTGTCTGTGCCTACAGCCAACCATCTTCAACAGATTATTACAACAATGTGTCCTTTATTTTTGGTTGTTTTCATTAACAACATTGACAAACCTAGCATGTGATGTTTTGCTCTCAAATTAGTTTATAGGCAGTTTGCTTTCAAACTAATAATTCAAATTATATATATATTTATATATATATAACAAAGTATAGTTTTATCATGTTTTAAACTTTTTTTAATAGAATATATCAAACATACATGAAAGTAGATTAGCATCCCGATCTCCCGTGTGTCCTTCACCAGCTATCAACCCATGGCTAATCCTAGTCCAGCCACACCTGCACCACTCCTCCCACAACCGGTAGCACTTTAAAACAATTTCCAGCCATCATGTTATTTCATCTCTTAATATTTCAGTAATTAATCTAAACTATTAATAAGGGCTCTTTTTTTTTTTTTTTTTTTTTAACAGAGACAGAGAGAGAGTCAGATAGAAGGATAGATAGGGACAGACAGACAGGAACGGAGAGAGATGAGAAGCATCAATCATCAGTTTTTTGTTGCGACACTGTAGTTGTTCATTGATTGCTCTCTCGTATGTTCCATGACCACAGGCCTTCAGCAGACCGAGTAACCCCCGCTCGAGCCAGTGACCTTGGGTCCATGCTAGTGAGCTTTTTTTTTTTTTTTTCTCAAGCCAGATGAGCCCGTACTCAAGCTGGCAACCCCGGGGTCTCGAACCTGGGTCCTACACATCCCAGTCCGACGCTGTATCCACTGCACCACCGCCTGGTCAGGCCAAATAAATTGTTATTTTAAAATGTTTCTTTGAATCAGGATACAAATAAGTTTTGTACATTGCACTTGGTTATTATATCTTTAAAGTCTCCTTTAGTCAAACAGATTCCCTCTCCATTTTTTGTTTGTGATTTATTTTTATTAAATAAATCAAGTTTTGTCCTTAGAATTTCTCCTCGGTTTGCTACTTAGATTTCCAGGGTATAGTTTAACCTGTTTTCTCTATTCTCTGTATTTCCTACAAATTGGTATTAGATGTAAAGTCTCTATTAGGTACAAGTTTTGTTTTTTGTTTTTCTGGGTTTTTTTAAAGTGAGAAGAGGGGAGATACAGAGACAGACTCCTGCATGTGCCCCGACCAGGATCCACCGAGTGACCTGCACCTGAGGCCAATGCTCTGTCCATCTGGGGCCATGCTCACAACTGAGCTAATTTTTAGTGCCTGAGGCGGAGGCTTGACAGACCATCCTCAGCACCCAGGGCCAACATGCTCAAATTAATCGAGCCATGGCTGCAGGAGAAGAAGAGAGAGAAAGAAAGAAGGAGGGGGAAGAAGCAGATTAGTTGCTTCTCCTGTGTGCTCTGACCGAGAATCAAACCCAGGACTTCCACATACTGGATTGATGCTCTACCACTGAACCAACAGGCCAGGGCTGATTCAAGTTTTCTCTGTGATGTTTCTTGGGGAAAAAGAGGAAGTAACAGGACTTGTTCCTAGCTGGCATTGTGTTGGATCATCATTTTCATTTTCATCTTTTCTTTTTTTTCTCTTGCTTCATCCTCTCCTTGTTTTACCTATGGCACCTATCTACAAGGGACCCATATTAACAATCCAGGGCATATCTTTCCCTATGTTCTCCATGTTCACTTAAATATCATTATACACATATACAGAAAGATTCTGTTGTTTTAAAAAAAAATGAGGTCATGAAAGCCTTCCAAGCCAAGTAGTAGAACTCTAATTTGTTTTATTTAATGACCATCCCACTTCTAGTGACATTAGCTATTGCTGGTTCTTATTGATACATCTTGTTCATGTATACATACATACTAGCTCTTGTTTTTATAGGATGGATCCCCAGGAGTGGGATTGCTCAGTCAAAAAGTAATATGGGCCTGACCTGTGGTGGCGCAGTGGGATAAAGCGTCGACCTGGAACACTGAGGTCGCCGGTTCGAAACCTTGGGCTTGCCCAGTCAAGGCACATATGGGAGTCGAAGCTTCCTGCTCCTCCCCCTTCTCTCTCTCACTCCTCTCTCTCTAAAAAATCAATAAATAAAATATTTGAAGAAAGAAAAAAAAAGATGAAAAAGTAATATGTACCTTTTATTTTAACAGATGTTTCCAAAAAGCTTTTTTAAAAAGCTGTATAGGTTCACAGCTGAGGATGATGTAAAGCCAGTGGCTGCGACCACCATCACAGCTGCCTGGCCCATGCAGGTTTGCATTGATTTGGGACAGACGGTAATGAAACAACAGAGCCCAAAACTGGTGAGCCATCACCTTTAATTCTAGCTTGCACCTGGTGGGCAAGAAATACACACAATGGAAAACACTTCCCTTTCCATTCAGGGCTCCCAAAGCCACTGACTTATCCGAGTTTCCTAGAATCAAAGGTATCTACCTCATCAGCCTTATTCACCTCTGTTTTCCATCTCCTTCACTCTGCACAAACTCTATACAAACTGGCTTCTTGTAAAGCCAGTAGCCAGGGCCACCACCAGAGCAGCCTGGCCCATGCAGGTTCACATTGGATTCGGATAGTCAGTAAAGAAACAACGGAGCCAAAAACTGATGGGACATCTTCTTTAATCCTAGCTTGCACCCGGCGGGTAAGTAAAACATACACTGGGCTCCAAAACCCATTCACATTCAGTGCTCACAAAGCTACTGACTTATCCGAGTTTCCTAGAATCAAAGGTTTCTAGCTCACCAGACTTATTCACTTCTGTTCCCCATCTCCTTCCTCCTCCCTGCACAAACTCTGCACTAACTGGCTTCTCACTCAACACTCCGCCATCTTGGCTGCTTCTCCTAGCCTCCTCCACGTGGCCTTTCTCTGCTCTCCTCTCTGCTCTCTCCTCTAATGATAATCTCAGGAACCCAGAGCAAGCTCCTGTTCTGCCCCCATTTTATAATGTAGAAATCCAGACCTTTAATCCAATATACAAAATAGGAAAGTCTCTAATACAACGTCACTTATCTGAGGCATGATGGCATTGCACCACCCCACATCAAAAAGGGTGGGACAGTGGCAGGGAGGGGTTCTTCACCCAGTCCGGCAGCTGGGAGGGGGGGGGAAGGGTGGGAAAGGCTTAATCCTAAAACCAAGCCCCAGGCTACAAGGATCCTGCCTGCCCACAGCCTGCCCCCAACACACATTAATATCACCTGGGCGATGGCTTCTGTGTGGGCAGCGCCATCTTTAACAAAGTGAGCATAATATATTTTATCTGCCCAACACTTCTCCTTCAGCACTCCACCATCTTGGCTACTTCCCCCCTCCTCCATGTGGCCTTTCTCTGCTTTCCTCTCTGTAAAGCCAGTAGCCAGGGCTGCCACTATCAAAGCAGCCTGGCCCATGCAGGTTCACATTGGATTCGGACAGTTGGTAAAAAAAACAACGGAGCCAAGAACTGATGGGCCATCTTCTTTAATCCTAGCTTGCACCCGGCGGGCAAGTAAAACACACACTGGGCTCCAAAACCCACTCACATTCAGTGCTCACAAAGCTACTGACTTATCCGAGTTTCCTAGAATCAAAGGTTTGTACCTCACCAGCCTTATTCACCTCTGTTTCCCATCTCCTTCCTTCTCCCTGCACAAACTCTGCACAAACTGGCTTCTCACTCAACACTCCGCCATATTGGCTGCTTCTCCACGTGGCCTTTCTCTGCTCTGCTCTCTAATGCTAATCTCAGGAACCAAGAAAGTAAACTCCCATTCTGTCCCCATTTTATAGTGTAGAAATCAAAACCTTTAATCCAATATACAAAATAGGGAAGTCTTTAATACAAAGTTACTTCTCTGAGGCATGATTGGATTGTACCACTCCACATCAAAATGGGTGGGAAAGGCTTAATCCCAAAACCAAGCCCCAGGCTACAAAGATTCTGCCTGCCCACAGCCCACAGAGACACACATTAATATCACCTGGGCAACGGCCTCCACGTGGGCAGCGTCATCTTTAACAAAGTGAGCATAATACATTTTATCTGCCCAACACTCTCTAATGCTAATCTCAGGAACAGAGAGAGAGAGAGAGAGAGAGAGAGCAAACTCTGCTCTGCCCCATTTTATAGTGTAGCAATCCAAACCTTTAAGCCAATCTACAAAAAGAAAGTCTCTGATACAAAGCCACTTATCTAAGGCATAAATGGGATTCCTCATGAGAGTGCACCACCCTCTATCATGCAACAGTCAAGGGTGTGACAAAAGCTTAGTTTTAAAACTAAGCCTTAGGCTCTAAGGACCCTGCCTGCTTACAGCCTGTCCCCCACACCCAATGCAAACTATAAGCGAGCAAACATATATATCATATTTACAAACTTATTTGACCAACAGTGAGCATAATATATTTTATCTGCCCAACAGATGAGATCACCCTTCCCCACACAATCGTGGACAAAAAAAAGGGGCCACACACTAAAACTGACAAGTTCAGGGAAGGTCTACCCGGCAGCCTGCTCAACTCAGAGACCTACAGTAAAGAATTGAGTGGTCTGAAATGAAAACTTTCTAACTAAAAGTGGTTTAAGAGACGTACGCATGTCCTAGGCCTGTATTTTTTTCTTTCTTTTTTTTTTTTTATAAACATAACTCAGAACTTTTCCTTTTTACCTTGTTTTTGCAATTTTTATTTCTTCATATTCTCAAAAACTTTAGGGCTATCTACACACACAAACACACACAATCTTTGATTTCAAATAAATTGAGCACGCAACTATATTGCTAAAATATTGTGGCTGATTATAAAGTATAATTCTTTTTTATTATTATTAATTTATTGTGTTTACAAAGATTCTAGTGTCGTCGTCCCCCAATACATCCTCCCCTCCCCTGTGTTCCCCAGTACATCCCTCCCTGTACCCCTCACAGTAACGCCCTCCCCCCTTCCCTCCAGGGTTGGCTTTCTGCTCTCATCCCATCCTATCAGCTAGGCTTGTTTTTTTTCCTAACAAAGATCAATGTTTACCTTAACTGAGCCTGTCTGTTGTCTTTTTTGCATCTAAGATAACCTACCTGATAATATACCTTTAGAATATCAAAGTAAATTTCTTCATCCCCCCTCAAAGCACAACTGTCACACCAGAGACCAGGTATCCCCATTGTTACTATCATGTTAAATGTTAACTGTTATACACCCACCTGTGTAAAGAGATCTGTGTCTATTCCTTTTACTTTTTATCCAACCCCCCACTTTGCTTTCTCCTGCTTCCCTAAGCTATCACCAATGGATGTCATGTAACCCCCTTATGTCTTCCCCTTTGATTCTGGTGTATAACATAAGTGGTAAGCCCTGGCCGGTTGGCTCAGTGGTAGAGCATCGGCCTGGTGTGCAGGAGTCCCAGGTTTGATTCCCGGCCAGGGCACACAGGAGAAGCGCCCATCTGCTTCTCCACCCCTCCCTCTCTCCTTCCTCTCTGTCTCTCTCTTCCCCTTCCGCAGCCAAGGCTCCATTGGAGCAAAGTTGGTCCAGGCGCTGAGGATGGCTCTATGGCCTCTCCCTCAAGCGCTAGAATGGCTCTGGTTGCAACAGAGCAACGCCCCAGATGGGCAGAGCATCACCCCCTGGTGGTCATGCCTGATGGAACCAGGTCGGGCGCATGTGGGAGTCTGTCTGACTGCCTTCCCGTTTCCAACTTCAGAAAATTACAAAAAATTAAATAAATAAATAAATAAATAATAACTGGTAAAACTGCCATTTTCTCAATCCCTTTAAAACTGGAAATAGCAGTTTTGATGTTCCTGTCACCATTTCAGCCATATAAGTAAAGCTAGGGATTTAAATTTAATGGGCACTTTATTCAGACGGGTGGCAATCTAAGAAGATGGGGTTATGTATACAAAAACTCATCTTAACACCTCATTTCAGCCAACCTTTATTATAAGGAGGAAAAGGGGGTAGATCAGGGTTTTGGTATTTAGGGAAAAGTTAGTTAGATAAAAGTTGCATTTCAGGGATTCTTCTAGCATTTTGTCATCTGCTGACCAGTAATTCTTTATCTGCATCTTTGTCAGTGGGCAGACCTTTTGTTCTTGGAACAGTGGGGCTTAGATATCATCTTGCTTGCAGATCTCCTGGGCCTGGGACACAAAGGTCGATTGCTTGCAGCCTCATGAAGTCACAAAGGCCTGTCCATGTATCCAGCTCCTGGAACAAAGATTTTTCCTTGCATTAATCACTAAGCCTATTGATTATAAAAAAGCTACTATTACTAAAGCTAAATTTCTAACTCTTTTTTTTTCTTTACAGGGAGAGAGAGAGAGAGAGAGAGAGAGAGAGAGATAGGGATAGACAGACAGGAACGGAAAGAGATGAGAAGCATCAATCATCAGTTTTTCGTTGTGACACTAGTTGTTCATTGATTGCTTTCTCATATGTGCCTTGACCCTGGGGCTACAGCAGACCGAGTAACCCCTTGGTTGAGCCAGCGACCTTGGGTCTAAGCTGGTGAGCATTTTTTTATTTTGCTCAAGCCAGATGAGCCTGCGCTCAAGCTGGCAACCTTGGGGTCTTGAACCTGGGTCCTCGGCAACCCAGTCCAATGCTCTATCCACTGCACCACCGCCTGGTCAGGCTGAATTTCTAACTCTTGAGTTCCCCTATCAACTTGAGAATTTGGTTCCTGGCAATCGTCATCAATTTAGCGCAAATAAACTTATAAAAATGTGTACAGGTTTGGATGTTTTTTACGTTGACACAATTTAACACAATCTCAAGGGGCAAAAAAATTGTCACAATGAAAGTCATGTGTTGGGAATCCAGGATAGAATGGGAGTCATTGAAGAAGAGGAAAAAGCTCCATGAGGTTCCTTAATGAGTGATTTCTCAGTAGAAAAGTCCTTATCTATTCATCTTTGTACCTCATGAGCCTAACACAGGCCTGGCACAGAACAAACAATTTGGAATACCCACAAACAGGGGGAAGACAGCTATCTCAAATTGTTGAATTATCTCTAACTGCTCTCCATCTTATGGATCCCAGAGAGCTCTTTCTTGCTGGGTAGTACCTGCGTTGGCGGCAGTGAGAGTGAAAATGGCTCCAGGTGTTAGACCGGTGGGGTCAGACCGGACCTGGGTTCAGCAACCTCGGAATGTGAGTTCCAGCTAGGAAAGAGTTCCTAGCCAAGACTCAAACTGTAAGAGAAATTTCATTTAGAAAGACACAGAGGTAGAAGAAATGCGTTTTAGGAAACAAATTACAGAGGCAAAAGAAGGGGGGCTTAGGAGAAAAAGAGAAATACACCTGGGGAAAGAAGGAGGGGAAAGGCTCCCAGGAGGGAGAGCACACTGGATCTTCACACCTAAGGGCTCTAAGGATGGAGACTTCAGGGGAGGCCCCAGGGGAGACTCCCAATAAAATATTCATTAGCTCTTTAGGTGTGTTCTTCCAGGATCCTGGTCTCCACTAATTGGTCAGCACCAGGGCAGGGGTCATTAGTCAAAGCAGCTGGTCCTGTGCTCAGCCCTGGGGTTGCTTATCTGGTTTTGCTGCTTTTCTGTGCCCAGAGCTGAAACACAACTGAGGCCTGACCCATGTCCTTGCTCTGCTCATACCTGTCTAACTGCCTACTACATTTGCATATTACACAATAAGATGTATCTAGTACCTGCTCTTAGTTTCATTTGATTCTTTATTCATCTCAGCTAAGATTCTAGGAAAAAGTTGTTTTGGATTAGATGAAACCAGGAAATTTAGCAAGAGAATGATTCCTAAGCCAGGGAACTTAATTTTTTAATGCTGTACATGTGATGGTCACACCAAAAGGAATACCTACTTTCACCCTGCTGTGAGGCTCCCGTTTTTCTTTTTAAGCCTTTAATCTTCTTTGTTGCAAGTCTCCCTGTTGTCAGGAATCACTAGTGCTTCTGGTCCTTTACCTCCATTCTCACCCATTGTCTCTCCTGTTCCATTTGCCTTTTCAGGACAATGCTCCTCAATATAATATTTCACACACCACCTTTCAAACTAAGACCTCTTGTTTGAGTAAGCTAAAAAGATGTGTGTTCTGCAAATAAGTAAAGGCTTTCTTCAAAAAATGCACCAAACATTTCCATGACTCAGTCCCTAGTAGTGTATATTCAAGGATCTTACAGTGTAGACATGGGGTAGTCAACCTTTTTATACCTACCGCCCACTTTTGTATCTCTGTTAGTAGTAAAATTTTCTAACCGCCCACTGGTTCCACAGTAATGGTGATTTATAAAATAGGGAAGTAACTTTACTTTATAAAATTTATAAAGCAGAGTTACAGCAAGTTAAAGCATATAATAATAATAATTCCTTACCAAGTACTTTATGTCAGATTTTTGCTAAGTTTGGCAGAATAAATCTTTTTAAAACAACTTACTATAGCTAAATCTATCTTTTTATTTATACTTTGGTTGCTCTGCTACCGCCCACCAAGAAAGCTGGAACATCCACTAGTGGGTGGTAGGGACTGGGTTGACTACCACTGGGAGGAACAAAAGATTAACCCAGGTTCACTTTACAGTTGGGAGAGTCAGGATATGCCAAATGAGTAACAAAGCTCTTAGTTTTGACCAACCCTAACTATGCATTCATGGGCATTATTTGCAATTAAACTGTTTGAATATCAAAGGCATTGTTGGTGTAGCAAAGGAGACCTTTATAGTGGAAATAAGAGAGCAGCCTATTGACAAAGGGAGGAGGTAGAAATTACAAAGTACACTTTAAATATATATATATATACACACACACACACACATATATATATATAGTCAAATACCACATGATTTCACTTATATGTGAAATCTAAAGAACAATATAAACAAACAAACACAACAACAGAAACAGACTCCTAGATACAGAGAATAAACTGGTAGCTGCCAGAGGGGATGGGGAGTTGGGGGGACTGGGTGAAAAAGGTGAAGAGATGAGAAGGACAGATTGAGTGTTACACAGTAGTCATGGGGATGTATAAAGTACAGCATAGGAAATATAGTCAGTCACTATATAATAACTATATATAGTGCCTGTTGGATACCGGAAATATTAGAGAGAACACTTTGTAAAGTGTATGATTGTCTAACCACTATGTGGTATACCTGAAACTAATACAAAATAATATTGAAAGTAAACTGTA
Source organism: Saccopteryx leptura (assembly GCF_036850995.1). Lineage (NCBI taxonomy): Eukaryota > Metazoa > Chordata > Mammalia > Chiroptera > Emballonuridae > Saccopteryx > Saccopteryx leptura. The sequence goes on from NC_089509.1 coordinate 55,115,963, forward strand.
ATATTTTTTAATTTAGAAATTTTAATTATAAAGTGTTCCAGTAGAGCCTAAAGTCTATGTTAATCAGGAGTCCCTGATTCGACTTCCCTGCATAGTGGGACACTCCTGCTTAACAGCAGGGCTAGTGGCCTCTTTGAGACTACTCTTGAGACAGCTATGAGGATGCTACTTATTGGTACCAAGACCAATTGCCACGAGAAAAAAGATATGACCAATACACAAGTTAGTTGCAAGAATCACACAGGCAGTTTATTACTCACAAATTCTTCAGGCGTGCCTGGTGCCTGGGTACAGCTTAATGAGGCCCCGTGAACATGCTCCTCTTGGCTGCCCATGGTTAGAGCAGCATGGAGACAGTCCATGTTCAACATTTAATGTTCAACGTTGGAGTCTGGGCGACTGCCGCGGAGGGAGGGTGGGCGCCTCAGCTTTAGCACCTTCTCAGGCCTCTGCCTTCTAACAGGTGTTAATCTACAAGATTATCACCTCAAACCACCTTTTGGGGAGTTCCTAGCAGGAAGCACTTTTTATGTTAGTCTACAATATGCACACTCCATCAAGCCACTTTTAAAGTGTTCCTAGGGAAGTCACCTTTTATCTATATATAACTTGACACACACACTAACTGGGCCCTATGCAAAAAGCATAGTCTGCCTATCATATCTGTACACACTAGATTAATTCCCACACAGAGGGTTTAGCCTTATTCACTTGCCTTAATATCCTAATTTATTTCTATATATCTTCCATATTTTTTATATTTCTATCTATTTAATTACTATAACATTATATTACTATAACAAAAAGTAATAAAAAATATATAGTCATAAAACCAATTCATAGTTAAGAGACATGCACTCCACTGAGGGTCAACTTGGAGAGAGGACTCCGTTACTACGCTCGGAAAGAGGAAGTCAATATGCACACTCCATAAATAGCCTTGCCCCCCTGGCCACTCTTACAAGAGTGACAGCAGCCATACTCCATCCAGGTGATGGATCCAGCACAGCCCTCAGTGCTGGAAGTGCTTTTCTCTATTCAACTCCTATTTCAGGATTATCTGGATGTATGGCCAGTAGCTGCCGGCAGTGTGGCCATTCACAAGCAGGTTCTCATTGGATTCAGGCAGATGGTAAAGAAACAGTGGAGCCCAAAACTGGTGGGCTATTCCTTTACTCTAGCCTCCCACCAGCCAGCAAGTAAACACACACAGGGCTTCAAAACCCACTCATACAGCCTGACCAGGCAGTGGCGCAATGGATAGAGCGTCGGACTGGTATGCAGAGAATCCAGGTTCAAGACTCCAAGGTTGCCAGCTTGAGCGTGGACTCATTGGGTTTGAGCAAAGTTCACCAGCTTGAGCCCAAAGTTGCTGGCTCGAGCAAGGGGTTACTCGGTCTGCTGAAGGCCCAGTCAAGGCACATATGAAAAAGCAATCAATGAACAACTAAGGTACCACAACTATGAGTTGATGCTTTTCATCTCTCTCCCTTCCTGACTGGCTATCCCTATCTGTCCCTCTCTCTGACACAAAAAATAAATAAATAAAACAAATAAATAAAAAACCCACTCACACATTCTCCAGTTCCACAACTAGGAGAATCTTCTCCAGTTTTTCCTATAATCAAAGGCCCCCACCAGTCTCAGTCACCTCTGGTCCCCATCTGTGCACCTTCTCCCTTCTCCTCTCTGCACAAACTGGCTTCTCCTTCAGCACCCTGTCATCTTGGCTCCCTTCTCTTTCCCCTCTGCTTCTTCACAAACTTTTCTTGGTGTGAAACCCCTCCTCCAGCAAACATTAGCATAACAAGGGCCCTTCCTAAGCAGGAAGGTAATCCACAATTTGCAATCAACTGCCCTGCTCTGAGGTCTAGCACACACGTGGCTGCCCAGTGCCATTTTTAACAATAAAAGTGAGCAAACTCAAAAAACACAAATTTTACAAACTCATTTGCCCAACACTGGGACTTGGACCACCTCCAGACTCTGTAGTTACTAAGAAGCCCAAGGAATGTCATCTGAGACAGCCGTAACTCTGGATATTCCCCTTACGTCTTGGTGTCTGGAAAAGGGTGGGGAAGGAACCCTCAGGCAGAAACTGGAGGCATACATGGAGACCTTCGAATTGAGAAGACAAAAAGAGTCCTATGTTTAGTGTTTTGTCTGTGGTGGTATCTCACTTTTCCCCTATATAATTACAGTCCAATTGTCAACATCGACATTTACATTCCAATGAAATCCACAGTGCAATCTTCTGTTATAAAAAAGCAATTAGAAAAAAAGAATAGTATGGCAATTTGGTCCTGGATTTTTTACATCACCTTGGATGACCAGAAGTCTGATATAGGGAGAGCTCTGAACAAAGTAGCACTCTCAGAGGTTGCCTTATTAAGGAATAGAATGAAAGAAAATGTAGCATTTAAGACGTGAATTTGAATGCAGGTATGGTTATACTCTGGATAAAGTGCTGAGGACAAATGATTCCATTAACTGAACACTCAAATGGGACCATTTGACAAGGGAAACAAGTGTTCCTACCCTGGTGCCAGGGCCACTGTAAGGCCAGCAGGCAGGGCCGGGGCCACTATCACAGCAGCCTCCTGGCCCATGCAGGTTCGCATTGGATTCGGACAGTCGGTAAAGAAACCATGGAGCCAAAAACTGGTGGGCCATAGCCTTTAATCCTACCTTGCACCCGGCGGGCAAGTAAAAATACATACTGGGCTCCAAAACCCAGTCACACTCAGTGCTCACAAAGCCACTGACTTATCCGAGTTTCCTAGAATCAAAGGTTTCTAGCTCACCAGCCTTCTTCTCCTGGCCTCCTCCACGTGGCCTCCTTTAGCTGCTGGCTCTACTCTCTCCGCTCTCTCATGCTAACCTCAGGAACCAAGAGCGCAAACTCTCGTTCCGTCCCCATTTTATAGTGTAGAAATCCAAACCCTTAATCCAATATACATAACAGGGAAGTCTCTAATACAAAGTCACTTCTCTGAGGCATGATAGGATTGTACCACCTCACACCAAAAAGGGTGGGACAGGCTTAATCCCAAAACCAAGGCTACAAGGATTCTGCCTGCCCCTAGCCCACCCCAACACACATTAATATCACCTGGGCGACTGCCTCCTCGTTTTATCTTTAACAAAGTGAGCATAATACATTTTATCCGCCCAACAATCCACCCCTATGCTCACTTTACTACCCACAATTTACATCACCAGCATTCCTGTGCAAGGAAATTAGAACATTACACAGATTACAATAGCAAAAATCATACAGTTTCAACAATTACAAAGGTACACTTCACCAGTCTCTGAGCACTTTGCCCAAAGCGCAAAATGTCCTCAGCCTATGGGAAAAGTTTCCCGGGGCAGGGGAGTGCTTCCAGCAAAGCCACCCCCTACCCCCATCAGCGTATTTCACATTGTCCAAAATCCGTAATCCGTAAGTCCATCCAACAAAAGAGCCAATGCCCACTCTGGTCGTAGTCCAGGAAATCAGTCCACGCACATGGGGCGTCAGCCACCCCCCTCATCCCTGCCGTCCTCGCAGGTCTTACACTGTCCCAAAGAGGAGCACATGGCAATGGCAGTCAGCATTTCCATCTCTGCTCCGGAGAGCGTGTCCAGCCCTGTGTCCCAAAATCGCAGACCTACTGGGGCCGCAGTAGGTGCTCCTTCCAGCTGGGCTTCCATCTTCTGGAGACTGCAGATCACAACTCCAGCCCAATTCTCCTCATCCTCCAAAGAGGAACTGAAAACACCAGCTCCCGCTGCCAGGCTCAAGCCCCAGGCTGCCGTCGCCTTCTGCTCCGCAGACCTTGCAGCTCCAGGCCCGGCCTCAGCCCCAGCCTCAGCCTCAGCCCTGGCCTCCTGCTGCTGCTGGCTCTCCGCAACATCCAGGGCAAGCTGTAACTCACGAACCTCTGAATCCTCCTCCAGCATTTGCTCCATTTCCAGGCGAATCTCGAACACCTGGTTGGCCTCCTCCTCCAGCATTTCCTTCAGCTCCAGGGTCAGCATCGGTTTCTCCTGTGTTTGCTCCAGCTCCTCCCGCTGCTCGGTTTGCAGGTCCCAGGCAGCCTCTTCCACAGAGCTCTCGGTTTTCTCACGCATGGCTGTAAAAGTCAGCCAGCCTACGATCCCCAAAAGGACAGCCATGGGGAACCCTAACACTAGCCAGTCCTCTACTCCACCACTCAAAGGCTCCTTGCCGATCTGTATCGAATCCTGCCGACTACGCCAAATGTAAGGCCAGCAGGCAGGGCCGGGGCCACTATCACAGCAGCCTCCTGGCCCATGCAGGTTCGCATTGGATTCGGACAGTCGGTAAAGAAACCATGGAGCCAAAAACTGGTGGGCCATAGCCTTTAATCCTACCTTGCACCCGGCGGGCAAGTAAAAATACACACTGGGCTCCAAAACCCAGTCACACTCAGTGCTCACAAAGCCACTGACTTATCCGAGTTTCCTAGAATCAAAGGTTTCTAGCTCACCAGCCTTCTTCTCCTGGCCTCCTCCACGTGGCCTCCTTTAGCTGCTGGCTCTACTCTCTCCGCTCTCTCATGCTAACCTCAGGAACCAAGAGCGCAAACTCTCGTTCCGTCCCCATTTTATAGTGTAGAAATCCAAACCCTTAATCCAATATACATAACAGGGAAGTCTCTAATACAATGTCACTTCTCTGAGGCATGATAGGATTGTACCACCTCACACCAAAAAGGGTGGGACAGGCTTAATCCCAAAACCAAGGCTACAAGGATTCTGCTTGCCCCTAGCCCACCCCAACACACATTAATATCACCTGGGCGACTGCCTCCTCGTTTTATCTTTAACAAAGTGAGCATAATACATTTTATCCGCCCAACAGCCACTAAAACTGAACTCTTAAAAATTGGGTCCAATGGAATTGATGGATCCTGACATACCAAGCATTCTAGTACTTGTAATACAAATCAGTCAAAATACCTGATTTTTTAAAAAGTTGATTTGGTGCTGATGTAAGAAACATCCAAACTAGTACAGAATTTTTATGAGTTTGCTTGAACTGAAGAGACAATTACCAGAAAGCAAAATCTGAATAGGTTGAGAAAATGCTCCAGGGAATGGCATTTTGCAGCTTGATACATTAGAATCAAAGGAGGAGAGGTGAGAAGGGTTACATGGAATTTATTGGTGGTAGATTAAGGGGATGGGAGAAACCAAATCAGAGAGACACATACCTCTTTTACATTGGTAGGTGCAGGTTTGTTAATGATTACCATTTACAGCATACAGAGTTGGTATTCAGGGAACAAGATAACACTGAGGGGTTCTTTGGTTTGGTGCTCTAGTGGGGGCAGTTATGCCCTGAGGCATCTGGAAAGATTACTCTGACATTTTAAATGTATGTTATCTTAGATGCAAAAGGACAATAGAAAGGCTCACTCAGGGAAAAGATTGACCTTTGCTAAGGAAGCAACAGGCTTAGGACATTACTACACACCATGATCTGCTTTTAGTTAGTTTATTTTTTTTAAATATTGTTTATTGAATGATTTTAAAGAGGGAGAGAGAGAGAGAGAGAGAACCATCAATTTGTTGTTGCACTGATCTATGCATTTATTGGTTGATTCTTGTATGTGCTCTGACCAAAGATCAAACCTGCAACCTTAGTGTATCAGGACAATGCTCTAACCAACTGAGCTACTCGCCCAGGGTTAATTAAGGATTTTTATGTTCTTCAGACCATCCTATGTGGTTACTTTCAGCCTCTGAGTTTGTAGGGCTCACCAAGCAGGCCTCCCTGAGCTTGTCAGGTTATTAGTATGTGCCCCTTTTGTCTATACTGGGAAATTTCTACAACAGGAATGCACTAGACAAGAGTATTGAATCAGCAGAACTTACTAATGTATAGCCTTTTCTTTGACCTTTTCCCTTCTCTGTTCCATGACCAGAGGTGCCTGCAGCTCTCTCCACCTCTCAGTGACAATAACTTGCTCACAAGAAGGGTCCAGTATTAATCACTTATACCTTTCTTCATGTGGATTTAAGTCAATGTTTCATTTATCTAAGAAGTTTTTCTCTTTAAGCCTTACTTTGATTTGTGGGATGTTTAAGGGAAAAAAGTATATTTGGCACATTTTTTGTATCCTAAATATTTACCTTAGGAAATTTCAGTCATTTTTTTTGTTTGCTAGTTTTTTGGAGGAAAAAATAAATGATCCCCATTTAATTTACAGGATGATAGCAGTATCTAGACTCAACCTCAACAGATGTGTTTATTAATCTCTTTGCCCCAAATGAATCATAATAAACTGCATTTTTTAAAAGAATAAACACAGAAGAAGCCCAGGAAATCTGAGATGTACAACAATGAACTGGTACATAAGGAAATTGAAACTAAACAGTCAGTGGAGTTTGTACCTGTCCGTCAGCCTGTGTGCCCAAGGGGGAGGTGGTAGGAGGCCGGATGGGGTGGTGCATATTAGCGCCAGGTCTTCCCCCTCGTCACCTACAGCCTCAATATTCTCCATCACAGTCCCAAGATATGTCGGCCAATTGTAATGAACTCTGAAACAGACCGACTCCGGGAGGGGATGGGGCATCCCTTCCTATTCTCAGTGATCTCAGTGTCAGGGACCACTTCAGTAAGATCTTGTCATGCCTTACAACACTCATAAATTACAACTTGTAAGTGAATACAAAACCTTGTTTCCTTACATTGTTTTTGATATCTTTTTTTTTTTTTTTCTGTATTTTTCCGAAGCCGGAAACGGGGAGAGACAGTCAGACAGACTCCCGCATGCGCCCAACCTGGATCCACCTGGCACGCCCACCAGGGGGCGACGCTCTGCCCACCAGGGGGCGATGCTCTGCCCCTCCGGGGCGTCGCTCTGTTGCGACCAGAGCCACTCTAGCGCCTGGGGCAGAGGCCGAGGAGCCATCCCCAGCGCCCGGGCCATCTCTGCTCCAGTGGAGCCTCGGCTGCAGGAGGGGAAGAGAGAGACAGAGCGGAAGGAGAGGGGGAGGGGTGGAGAAGCAAATGGGCGCTTCTCCTGTGTGCCCTGGCCGGGAATCGAACCCGGGACCTCTGCACGCCAGGCCGACGCTTACATTGTTTTTGGTCTCCTTGTTCACCAATGGTTTTAAAAAAAAGTAGTAAAAGAATCATCAGACTCATTTCCCTACTGACTCTCTTAGGACTGAGGAGTACTAAGTCAGTACAGGCACATTAACAGAAAAAATAAGAAAAGAGAAAACAAACTTAGAGATCATGAAAAACAATCATAACTCAAGCCTAGTGCCGGGCAGTTTACAAAATGCTTCCATGTTACTGTATTTCAGATGCTGCATTTGGTCAAGAGATTGTACTCCCAGTAAAAAAAAAAAAAAAAAAGATATTAAAGGAATGTTATTGATCATTTTTAAATTCCTTCTGAAAGTTGCTAAATTTAATTTACTAATGATACTGTCCTTTGGAAACAGATGACCCACAGCTTCATGGCTTCCTTCGTCCATAGAGGAAAGACTTAGTCATCACCTGATGTCACAACAAGTGTGACTCACAGTGTGAGGTGGGAACCGGAGGCCTCTGTACATATGCAGACACTCAGAGCTCGATGGGAGGGAGGCAGGCACCTCGGCTCAGGAGCATCAGCGAGGTCGGAGTGACGCAACTCTTCCTTCCCCAGCACACCGGACAGACTGCAATCAGCCCAGCAAGCTCACAACAGCTTCTGCGTCCCAATCCATCTTTAAAAAGGTAAGAGACGACTGAATTTTGTCATTTATTCCTTCCCTGCTCATGTCAATTTTCAAACTGTCTTTGATATTTTTTCACTCTTACAGAATTAATTATGCGGTCTTTCATGCTGTGGTCAACTGTTGCTATAAAAAAATAATAAAAGTAATATGTTAGAAGGCAGTGATGGGCACTGGGTCCATCTCACCATAGGAGAGATCTCAGTGTCATCCGGGACCTTGCTTGAACTCTGCAGGTCTCTCTTGAATGTTCTTTAGACCCCACAATTACAATTAAATTGATGTCTAACTATTCTCTCTGTGACCTTTCAACTCCATCTGTGAATCTTATAATCAATTGGAAACTGGAGTGAGGAGGGGCTCCAAAAGGAGTAGGAATCTTAGCTGAGTCTCTTAGTGGAACAACACATTTGCTTCCAGCTGCAGGGCTGATCTTTGTCTACCTGCGTGACCCATAATATCAGACGTCAGTTAGATGAATGCACGCACACACACAAAACTGAGTGAGAGTGCCTGCTAGGTCAGAAGAACACAGGGAAATTCCTTACAGTACACGTTTGATTCCTGGATACTGGGATGAAAGCAATAAACCTGCTTCAGATTTTACTCTCCATTTTATGATCTCGTGGTTGGTATTTTACCTGGAATACATTGGGCCAATGGTCCAGTCAAAATTTGTTTTCACTTGGACTTTTTTAAGAAAGAAAGTCAGGTTAGTGGTTATATTGCCACGTGATTTTAGCAGCTCTTGTTTAAGGTTTCAAATGGTGCTGTGATGCTTTTTCTCAATGAGCTGCTTTTTAGCAGTTGGGGGAAAAGTTTAAGTAAAACACATTTTTAAATTAAAAATCAATTTATGACTGTACAAATAATTCTGAAATGTCCTGCTATAGTATTTGCTCAAGGGTAAGAGTTGTGCTTTATTTATCTTAGTCTCTCTTAGCATGTACTAGGTGTTCTCAAAATATCCTTGGCTAAATGCTATAGAAAATAATATTGAAATGTTATATCACCTTTGCATTGTATTTTTGAGGTTTGAAAACTGTGCCCAATTCCTAGAACAGTGATGGGCAATCTTTTGAGCTTGGTGTATCAATCTTTTGAGCTTGGTGTGTCAAAACTCGCCAAAAAACCAAGCATAACTCGGATGGTGTGTCACTTTGAGGAAAAAAACCATAATTTTACGATATTTATAGTTTAAATAACAAATATGTATAATTGTAATATATAACTGTATTTAATAAACCAAAAGCTAATTATTTAACTTATCTGCTTAGTGACTTCTTTGTTTATCTGTCAGTCGGTTTCTTTTGTTGGTCTTGATATTTAACTTGTGTGGGGTGCCGTGAACTAAGATAAGTGAGGGTGAGGGGGAATTCTTTAACTAACCTGCCTATTAGTGACTTTTTTGTTGCTGAATTTCATTGGCTAAATCTTCAATTGAAGGTTGGTATTTTGTATACTTCAAGCCCAAGCAAGTGCTCAAGCTGGCAACCTCAGAGTCTCAAACCTGGGTCTTCCACATCCCAATCCAACGCTCTATTCACTGCGCCACCGCATGGTCAGGCTGTCAGTCTGTTTCTTTTGTTAGTTTTGATATTATTTAACGCTGAGAATAAGGTCTCACAAAAGTAGAGAAAAAATTGTGAGTAAAGCCATTGCTATATTTTTCAGGGTGCTAAAAGTGTCTGGTATGGTTCCAGGTACTCCAAATTTCCTGTTCGTAGTGGCATTCCTCTTGATTCTCCAAGTGGCACCTTTCCAGATTCTCAAGCTTTGACCTCATGTGTACAAACACTTGAGCCCAGATGCTGTCTTGAAATTCTGCAAGTTACATCTTAGGTAAATTAAGATGGCTGCCGCTATTTCTAATGGCAGGAAATGGCACCCATAGCACAGGGCCTCACCTCTCCCAGCCTCCCCCTCACTTATCTCAGTAATGATGGTCAATTAGAAATCCACGACACCCCAGAACAGTAGGTTGGATGATAGTTGCTGATAATGGTGATCACAGGGCCTGCAGAGTTGTGACCCCCACGGCATTTTGCTGCTCCCTGCTCCGCTGGCTGGAAATTAGGTCAAAGATCCCCTAATGACCTAACTGGAAGTCCCAGAACTAGACACTCTGTGCCGGAGTTCTGTTGTTTTGGCCTACAGACCCCCAGCACAGAGTGTCTACACTACAGTAAATGTTTTATCCTCGGCTACTGCACCTGGCCATGCAGGAGCCAAGGATAAAACATCCTTCTGGGCATGCAGCCCCATACTTCTCTGGTATGCGGCCGCATGTCATGGAAAATGGCTACTCATGTCAGTGCTGACACATGTGTCATAGGTTCGCCATCATGGTCCTAGAACAAATTTTAATGTTTAAATACAAGAAAAAATAACTATCACATATCTTTCAAATGAGGAAAATGGGAATTGGTCTTAAAACTCATATAACAAATTTCACTTTCTTAAGATATCATCTTTAAAAACTCAGATCGGGCCTGACCTGTGGTGGCGCAGTGGATAAAGGGTCAACCTGGAATGCTGAGGTTGCTGGTTCGAAACCCTGGGCTTGCCTGGTCAAGGCACATATGGGAGTTGATGCTTCCAGCTCCTTCCCCACTTCTCTCTCTGTCTCTCTTCTCTCTGTCTCTGTCTCTCTCTCTCTGTCTCTCCCTCTCCTCTCTAAAAATGAATAAATAAAATAAAAAATTAAAAAAAAAATTTTTAAAAAACCCTCAGATCGTCTGCTCAAAAATAACTGCAGTTGAAAGAAATATACTATTTGAAAGAACTTTCTGCATGTATATATAGCTTCTCTCTGTATTCTAAGCTTTCTTTGAATCCTTGTAACTATAATAATATACAATATATAATATCTTCCAGTTAGCAAATTTTACTTAGTAACCATAAATAAAGTAACCATGGCTTTGACAATGATTCTTAACCTGCCAATACTTTAAGTAGGCATATTGGCAAAATAATAACCCTAGGAGGAACTGGGAATCATTATTAGTAATTATGAATGTTATTGTGAATTACAATTTAAAATTTTTGAAAGGAAGCAAAAGAGCCTGACCAGGCAGTGGCACAGTAGATAGAGCGTCAGACTGGGACACAGAAGACCCAGGCTCAAAACCCCAAGGTTGCCCGCTTGAGCTCAGGTTCACTAGCTTGAGTGCGGGGTTACTAGCTTGAGCGTGGGATCATAGACATTACCCATGATCACTGGCTTGAGCCCCAAGGCCACTGGCTTGAGCCAGGGGCCACTCGGTCTGCTGTAGCCCCTTGGTCAAGGCACATATGAGAAAGCAATCAATGAACAACTAAGGAACTGCAACGAAGAATTGATGCTTCTCATCTCTCTCCCTTCCTGTCTTTCTGTCCCTATCTGTCCCTCTCTCAGTCTCTCTCTCTCTCTGCCTCTGTCACATTAAAAAAAGGACACTTTTATATCCTTAGAACTAAAAAATGACAACCATAAAGCCATCACGCCTCCCCTGCATTAGTAGCAACAGGCATACCTCTGCGAGGTGACTGCGTGAGTCCTCAGTGAAAGCACGTACTTCTCCACACCACATGTCCCACTACACAAAGGGCACGGTGGGTGCCATAAACCACCGCTCACCTGCAGCAAGAAAGGTTCAAGGGAAACGGACTTGGTGGAGGAGCGCCTTCATGCAATTGAGTGGGGGAATTTTACGTTCAGTGATGACGAATACTATCTTAACTATATCATAAGCAGCATCATAATCCTTATTACTGTTATTTTAATCAGACCTTCAAAGGAATGTTTACTGATTTATGTAAGCATATTCCATGTAGAACCTCTTGGCTCCATCTTAAATTTGTTTTTAGATTTCTGGGTGCCTAACTTAAACATTTTTTTTCCCACAGAAACATAATTCATTAGTCATCATCTGGTTTGTGTCATTAGGCTGAAATGTCTGTTTTTATTTAAATAAAAGTACAGCAGAAATCTGTGAAATGTCAGTTGGGTTAAAAAAAATAAAGCAGAATTTCCTTCTTCAATGAAAAGGTCACATAAAAGTGAATTCAAGCCCTAGCCGGTTGGCTCAGTGGTAGAGCGTCAGCCTGGCATGCAAGAGTCCTGAGTTCGATTCCCGGCAGGGCACACAGGAGAAGTGCCCATCTGCTTCTCCACTCCTTCCCCTCTCCTTCCTCTCTGTCTCTCTCTTCCCCTCCCACAGACAAGGCTCCATTGGAGCAAAAGTTGGCCTGGGCACTGAGGATGGCTCTGTGGCCTCTGCCTCAGGTGCTAGAATGGCTCTGGTCACAACAGAGCAATGCCCCAGATGGGCAGAGCATCGCCCCCTGGTGGGCATGCCGGGTGGATCCCGGTCGGGCGCATGCGGGAGTCTGTCTGACTGCCTCCCCGTTTCCAATTTCAGAAAAAATACAAAAAACAAAACAAAACTGAATTCAGTGTAAGCTGACCAGGTTTATGATGTTTAAGTACAAGAGACTTACATGTCTAAACTGCTGTCAGTATTAAGAAAGCTTGTGCAAAAAAACCTCAAAGAGAGAATATTTTAGAAAGCTATTGCTAAATGCTCTCTATTTAATTGTGGATAATAACTTAGTTGTTGATTCAACTTAGGCTGTGATTACAACAAATTAAAAGTAAGTAAAGATTCAAAAATTCCTATCAGTGTTGATTGGTTTTAGTATTGCTTTCTAAAACAAAAAGCCCTTCGTGGAGTTATATGGAAATAAAATCAAGTGGTATAGAAAGATCTCTATGTTTCTTATAAAAATTATACCTCATAATTAGACTTGAGACATTATTTTCTGTTTTCTTTTTTAACTGTGTCATGTATTTTTGTCGGGCAGAGGAAGATGGGTAAAAGAAGTGAAGTCATATATTTTAGACTTTTTATTAGGAAAAGAAAGCCAAAAGAGAAAATGAAAAGAAGCAGAAGTGAGCGAGGACAGCAATCAAGTTGCAGTATTTTCCTTTAGCTGCAGTCAGCGGTTACTCTTAAGCATTCTACATGGCAAATGGAAGAGAAAATTAGTTCTCCTTTCTCTTTCCTTCTGAATCTTTGTGGCCTGGTGGAGAATTCTGAGAAAGTCTTTCCATTCCTCCTACTGACTGATACTGTGTCCATCTCTTTCCAGTTCTTCTCATCTTACAGTTTAGTTCAGAGATCAAAGTTTAGTTTTAGCCAATCTCTGGCAAATGACCTTGTTTATGATACCTGCCTTACTTGGCTCACAGAAGTAGTTTGCCAGTTAAATGAGATAAATATTACTTGGGCACTTTCCAAAATTTTTTGAAGTTATCTAATGGGGAGTGTGATGATGATGATGGTGATGATGATGATGATGATTATTTTGCCCTGATAATTGAGAAGTCTCAAAGACTAATCCGGTTATCACCAGAATTCTGGGGTAGAGTGGAAACTTTTTTCTTCTCTTTCTCTCTTTCTTTTTTTCCTTCCATGACACATACTTGGTTAATGCCAAGCGTCACAAGGCACTGGTGGAGTGGAGAAGTGTTCACATATCCCAGACTTCCTGAGTTGGGCAGGAATCCGGGTGGCACTGCAGCAGAGGATTAAAGCAGGGGTCTCAAACTCAACTCAGCATGTGGGCCGCAGAGCAAGATCACAGCCCTTCGGCGGGCTGCACTAGGTCTACAAAAGGCAACTGTTACGCAACACTTTTCTCACTGCAGTTGAAAACAAAAAAAAATCAGTACAACAAGCACAATCGTACATGCAGTTTACTCAGTGTCACAAAACGACTGGAAACTGTAGTTCGCATCACAACTGCTGTTAACTAAGCTAATATCTAGCTAGGATGCTAGAGAAATGAAAAATAAAAGTAGGCCCCTAGGCTTACTTAATTTTATCCAAAATATTTTGAACTTCGTGGATTAGTCTGCGGGCCACACAAAATTGTTCGGCGGGCCACATGCGGCCCGTGGGCCGCGAGTTTGAGACCCCTGGATTAAAGCATGATAGTGGAATAGAGTGGCCTTGGTATCAGCTCCAGAAACAGCATTACAACCATAACTTGAGCCAATTAACCTGACTTTCTGAATTTGTTTTTTAATCTATAAAGTGGAGATAATTTTACTATAAGGTTTAAATGAGATAAATATTATTTACAGATTCCTAGCAGAGGGCCTAGAACATGTAAGCACTCAATAAATCATAACTATCACTATCATTCCTCCCTGACTTGGTCACCTGGAAACCCCAAGGACCATGGGTTTCTAGGAGCGTGTTCTGAATTCTATAGTCAATGGGCTGCCCATCGGCAGGGCACCCCCAGAGGAGTCTCTACTGGCCCAAACTCAAAAGGCTCAGCCAGAATTAGACCTCACAAATCCTGTGAGTGCTAATTGAGTTATTTCTAAATTCAAAAACGGTGTCATATGTTCATTTGACTTGTTCGCTGCCTCCCTCCTATCCTCTTGATGACAAAAAGCCTTTTTTTTTTTTAATTCTAGAAATTAATGCTTGCAGCAGCAGGATATGACTAATATTTATATATGACAAAATTTTTCTGGTAAGGCCATAAAAAATAAACTCTCATCAATATAGCATTACCAAGGAATCAATGGCTGATTTTTCAGGAAAGCAGTTCTGGGTGCTGTAAATTTCTGGACCGGTGAGCTGAGGAAGCTCTAGTCTAAACCAATGTTTCTCAACTGGGGGTGATTTTGACCCCCAGAGGACACTTGGGAATGTCTGAAGGTATTTTTTGGCTGTTTCAACCGCGGAGTGAGGACTACTGGCATCTAATGGGTAGAGGCCAGGGTGCTCCTAAACATCTGTGAGCCGCAGGACAAATCACTTCCTGGCCTAAATCTCAAAAGTACTGAGTTTGAGAAACCCATGCCTGGATATGAGCATACGTAGAGCAGACCCCTCTCAAAGTGAAATCCATTGATCCTGCCATCATAATCAAGTTCTTCCTGTATAGCAGCCATTTGATACTTTATTTCACCAGGTAGTCTCCAAGGTGGCTGTTATCTCTATTTTACAGATAGGAATATATAGGCTAAGAAATGATAAATAATTTGCCCAAAGACCTTCTGATGATAGAGGAACTGGGCTTGGACCTCTGCCTGCCTGATTCCGAGGCCTGAGCTCCTAACCATGCCCAGATTTTTACTAGCAAAGTGACTAGTGTTTATTTTGGCTGAAGAAAACTTTCCACAGCCAGTTCATCGGGGTATGCCCTGAGTACTGCGCTGTCCTCATGCACGGGCTCTGAGGCTGCAGATCTGCTTTCTCTTACTCTGTTCGCAGCCTTGCCCGTGCTTAGTCTCACAGCCACTAGGTTCTAAGAGGATTGTCACACACCAAGGCACTTATTCCCTTGAGCAGGAGATTTGTATCTCTACTAAGCAGTTTGTCATGAGATAAATGGAAAGACTCAGCATATAAGCAAATAACCCAAGCAGCTAAGGTTAGTGTCCTGAGTATCTGAATTTCTGAAACTAGGGAGCCATGTGTAGGTGACTACAGGGGCAGAATATGGTTGAGGCAGCCCTGTTGCTGTTACTCATTTACTTCTCAGTTGTTAGTGAACCAGTGGGCTATCAATCGGCTTCCGTGCACAGGTCATGTTCCCAGTGACTCTGACCGAAGTCTGTTGCTCAGAGGTGGCATCATAGTTAAAATACTATTAGAGGTCAAATCTGTTGGTTTGTCCCTGATTTGGTCCAATGACCTAGAGGAATGTGAACCTTAGGGACTGAGGAAGAACCAGCATTTTTGAACAATATTTGGGGTAAGAACAGGCTTTGCAAAACTCATGGTCAAGGTTGGCAGTGGCTTGAATGCAGGTTATAGGACATCAGCTTCTGAAATGACCCTTCGCCCAGAGGTGAATCTCATTAAGACAACACAATTTAATATGAGCTCATCCTTAACAACTAAAAAGTTCCTCTCTGTTTGCTTGTTACCTATTTAAAATGGAGGGGAGGGGAGGAGAAGAAAAGAGGAAAGTTTGACTGCTTCAGTTTGAGTTTTTGTTTTTCTCCAGTAGCTGTGGAGGTGAACTTACCAGAAAGTAGAAGGCAGAAAACTTGGTGGTCAAAGTCACTAGATTCTTTTTTGTTTGTTTGTTTTTTACAGAGACAGAGATAGGAACAGAGAAAGATGAGAAGCATCAATCAGTAGTTTTTCGTTGCGACACCTTAGTTGTTCATTGATTGCTTTCTCTTTTTTTTTTTTTTTTTTTTTAGAGAGGAGAGGGAGAGACAGGGAGAGAGAGAGAGAGAGAGAGAGAGAGAGAGAAGAGACAGAGAGAGAGAGAAGGGGGGAGGAGCTTGAAGCATCAACTCCCATATGTGCCTTGACCAGACAAGCCCAGAGTTTCGAACCGGCGACCTCAGCATTTCCAGGTCGACGCTTTATCCACTGCGCCACCACAGGTCAGGCATGATTGCTTTCTCATATGTGCCTTGACCGCGGACCTTCAGCAGACCGAGTAACCCCTTACTCGAGCTAGAGACCTTTGGTCCAAACTGGTGAGATTTGCTCAAACCAGATGAGCCCGCCCTCAAGCTAGAGATCTCGCGTCTCAAACCTGGATCATCAGCATCCCAGTCCGACGCTCTATCCACTGCGCCACCACCTGGTCAGGCAAAGTCGCTAGATTCTGAAGTCCTAAAGTTCTTGCCTATTTTGTTGATGGGACTCAAAGTAATCCAATGAAGCCTCTTCTTAGAAAAAATTATTTTTTTTGCCTTGCCAAATTTTCAACTTATTTTGAAATAATTTAGAACTGATAGAAAAGTTAAAAAAGTAGAACAATCCAGATTTTCTACCTATTAACATTTTACCACATTTCAATTCTCATTCTCTAGTTATATACATATATGTGTGTTTTAATGTTTATTTATATATATTCTTATTATTTTCTGAACTGCTTGAATGCAAGTTGAAGACACAGTGCTACTTAATCTTTAAATACTTCAGTGTGTATTTCATAAAAAATAGAAAAATTTCAGCAGACTCACAGTAAATTATCAAAATTGGAAAACTAATATTCATGCAGTATTTTTTATTAAATCAACAGGTCTTACTCAAATTTCACTAGTTAACTTAAGAATATTCTTTCTGGCAAAAGAAAAAAAAATGATTTTCTTGTCCAGGATCACATGTGGCATTGGGTTATCACATCTCTTTAGTCTCCATTTATCTGAAACAGACCTCAGGCTTTCTTTTTCTTCATAACTTCAACATTTGTCAAGAATACAGGCCATCCTGACCAGGTGGTGGCGCAGTGGATAGAGTGTCGGACTGGGATGCAGAGGATCCAGGTTCGAGACCCCGAGGTCGCCAGCTTGAATACAGGCTCATCTGATTTGAGCAAAGCTCACTAGCTTGGACCCAAGGTCGCTGGCTCGAGCAAGGGGTTACTCAGTCTGCTGTAGCCCCCTGGTCAAGGCACATATGAGAAAGCAGTCAATGAACAACTAAGGTTAAAAAAGAATGCGGGCCATGTGAGCCTTCGCAGTGGTCTGGTCGCTCGCCTTGCTCTCGCTCCCCCAGCCCATCCACCTCCTTTAGCCCATCCTTGCCCCTGCCTCGGCTCGCTGAGCTCGCTCCCTCCCCATCCGCAGACATGTCCGAGACCAAGAGCGGCCCGAGTACGCCTCCTTTTTCGCAGTCATGGGCGCCTCGGTCACCATGGTCTTCAGTGCCCTGGGTACAGCCAAGAGTGGTACAGGCAATGCAGCCATGTCCGTCACGCGGCCAGAGCTGATCATGAAGTCCATCATCCCCGTGGTCATGGCTGGCATCATTGCCATCTATGGCCTGGTGGTGGCAGTCCTTATCGCCAACTCCCGGAATGAGGGCATCACAGTCTACAGGAGTTTCCTTCAGCTGGGCGCGGGCCTGAGTGTGGGCCTGAGTGGGCTGGCAGCCGGCTTTGCCGTTGGCATTGGGGGTAAGCCGGTGTGCGGGGCACTGCCCAGCAGCCCCGACTATTCGTGGGCATGATCCTGATCCTCATCTTCGCAGAGGTGCTGGGCCTCTACGGGCTCCTCGTGGCCCTAATCCTCTCCACAAAGTAACCCCTTTCCAAGCCCACCAGCCACAAAATATGATGTAAAGACCACCCCTCTTCATTCCAGAATGAACAGCCTGACACACACATACACACACACACACACACACACACACACACACACACACACACACACACACGGCAGCTGACCCTCCCCCCAGTTGTTGGTCTTGTAAATGCGCAGTGTCCTAGTGCCCATCGTCTGTTGCCCCGCCCACCCCGTGCGGTGGACATCTGGGCCCACCCATCACCCATCCCCCATCCCCAGTGAGGATGCTGGCTTCTGGCCATCACCATCCATTTACCTGCCGTAGAGTGCTCTGTGTATAAGGATGAATTCGAGTTGTCATTTTCACTGGATGTTTATTTATAAAGATTTGACCTGTTCACAAAAAAAAGAAAAGAAAATACAGGCCATGTATCTGTAGAATTGGAAGATGTGTCCCACATGCGGTTAATATGCACAGGAATGCTCTGCATCCTTCCCAGGGTGGTATCTGAACAGTCTTCAGTCTTTCTTTTCCTTCATGACTTTGAGGTCTTTGAAGAGTGTGCCATACCAGAAGCACATGACCTTGGTTTGTTTCATAACTAGTAGTATTAATTTTTATTATTATATATATACACATATATATTATATATACATATAAACTGTCTATATGTATATATATAATAAAAATTATATATACCATATTTTTCACTCCATAAAGATGCACTTCTTCCCCCCAAAAGTAGAGGGGGAAATGTCCATGTGTCTTATGGAGCGAAAAATACAGTATTTTATTAAATATTTTAACACACCATTTGGTTCAGAATTTTATTTTCCTTCTTAAAACCCTAGGTGTGTCTTATGGTCAGGTGCGTCTTATGGAGTGAAAAATGCAGTATATGTGTATATAGTCTATATATATATATATACATATAGACAATAAGGAAATTTAATATTTGTAAATTCAACTAGTATAGTGTTTTGCTTAAGTCTGGCCTTGACATATAATTAATGAATAACTAAATATTGAATGTATTTCCTGAATAGATTCTGTAAACTTCACTACAATTCAAATCCCATGGAAATTATCTGAAAAAGGTAAGTACTCATGGGTTTAATGTGTCCCAGAGCAGAAATTGGAGACCTTCTGTACTGTCACATGTCACCAGAGACAAGCATAAGGGATGTAAGAGTAAAACAAATGACCTTACCTTTGTGAAGCCTTCTATGCTGCACTTTTACACATAAGTTGGTTCAGGTGGATGTCTGTTGGACTTCTCCACTATGAAATTACTATTGCTCTTTTTTTTTTTTAAATTAGCATGTATCTTATGGGAAGATTCTTTAAGATTTTATAATTGTTTCTCATCAGAGTTTCACCGACTAGTTTTAACATCCATTAATCAATCTTGCTTGAAAAAAATGGATTCTATGTCAGTTGCCAAATGGGGCTTTTCTAATTCCATCATTCCTTTTATGCTTATCAATTGAAAAATCAGTTCTTCTTCAGAATAAGGCAAATAATGTGCCCTGCCAACTCAAAAGGCTGTTGAGAGGATCAAATGAGATCCACTTTTGTGTAAAAGTGCCATGTAGAAGGCCTCGCATAGGTAAGCTTCTGTTTTACCATTACCAGGGCTGCTCCTGCAGGGAGTAGGGCCTGACACTCTCCTTCCCTTGGGCTGCCCTATAGCTGTGAGTTAGGAGGTCTGGGATGCCTTGATGCTCAGACCAGAGGCAGCAAGCAAGTGCCCTTCAGTTCTTGTTCACTTCCTCCTACCAGATGGCTTGCTCTTCCCCGGCCATCAGTGCCCACAATAAAAGTAAGAGTGTTGGCTCTTTGTAAATAACAGATATTGTATTATATAATATATGGCTTTTTTTTTGAGAGAGAGAGTCAGAGAGAGGGATAGACAGGGACAGACAGACAGGAAGGGAGAGAGATGAGAAGCATCAATCATCAGTTTTTCTTTCTTTTTTTTTTTTTACAGAGACAGAGAGTCAGAGAGAGGGATAGACAAGGACAGACAGACAGGAACGCAGAAAGATGAGAAGCATCAATCATCAGTTTTTCATTGCGACACCTTAGTTGTTCATTGATTGCTTTCTCATATGTGCCTTGACCGCGGGCCTTCAGAAGACCAAGTAAACCCTTGCTCGAGCCAGCGACCTGGAGCTCAAGCTGGCAACCTCAGGGTCTCGAACCTGGGTCTTCTGCATCCCAGTCTGACGCTCTATCCACTGCGCCACTGCCTGGTCAGGCTCTTCAGTTTTTCGTTGTCGTTGCAACACCTTAGTTGTTCATTGATTGTTTTCTCATATGTGCCTTGACCGCGGGCCTTCAGCAGACCAAGTAACTCCTTGCTCCAGCCAGCGACCTTGGGTGCAAGCTGGTGAGCTTTTTGCTCAAGCCAGATGAGCCCATGCTCAAGCTGGCAACCTCGGGGTCTCGAACCTGGGTCCTGCAGGTCCCAGTCCAATGCTCTACCCACTGCGCCACTGCCTGGGCAGGCAATATATGGCATTTTATATCCTAAGATAGTCTGAAGTGTTTCCCTGGGATACTTTTGATATTATACTTTTAAATTAATATTATCCTGAATCATTCACAACTATTAGTTTTATAACCAAACCCTGTACAATAATTAGTGGAACTTTAAAGGTAACATATTCATTTAAATGGTCAAGGCTATAAAATTAATATAGAAGTGTTTCTTTAACATTTATTTTTAACCCCCCAAAATCGTGAGAGTTCTAAATCGCTGCAGGAAGTGTGCATGGAACATAACACTTTTCTTAAATTTTCTTTAAAAATGTGATTTATGCTAAGGGGAAATGCAGGCGCAGGCTTCTGAGGAACGAGGAAAGAAGCCCTCTGCCCACTGGTTTTAGGCCCGAGGTGTTGTAGCCCTAACAGAATTGTCTTCCAGGTCATTCTCTTACTCTTATTGTCAAAGCCTCGCAGTTTTAAAGCATGAATTTGCTTTACTTTGTTTTCTGTACGTGTGATTTTTTTCCTAACAGGAAGCTGGAATTGAGAGAGGACAGAATTAGAGAATTATCCATTCTGTTCTGGGATCCTGCGCCTTTCACCATTATTTCTCTTTCAGTCTCTTTCCATTCATCTCCCCCTCTCTCGGTGAACTCACTGGGGACCTCGCACATTAATACTCTCTGTATGGGTTTTTTTGTTTGTTTGTTTTTTGTTTTTTGTATTTTTCTGAAGCTGGAAATGGGGAGAGACAGTCAGACAGACTCCCGCATGCGCCCGACTGGGATCCACCGGGCACGCCCACCAGGGGGCGACGCTCTGCCCACCAGGGGGCGATGCTCTGCCCCTCCGGGGCGTTGCTCTGTTGCGACCAGAGCCACTCCAGCGCCTGGGGCAGAGGCCAAGGAGCCATCCCCAGCGCCCAGGCCATCTCTACTCCAATGGAGCCTCGGCTGTGGGAGGGGAAGAGAGAGACAGAGAGGAAGAAGGGGGGGAGGGGGGGAGAAGCAGATAGGCGCTTCTCCTGTGTGCCCTGGCCGGGAATCGAGCCTGGGACTTCTGCACGCCAGGCCGACGCTCTACCACTGAGCCAACTGGCCAGGGCCTCTGTATGGGTTTTAATGGTCTCAGAGTAGGCTCTCACCCTTTCTCTCTCTTTTCCATTTGCTGTTTCTGGTTAGATATTGCATTACTTTAGGAATGGTTTAGCACTTAAATGTACATCTTCCCAACAAAGTAAGAGTTATTTTTAAACTATTTATCCACTCTAATGCATTAAAATAGCTCAAGTTCATCAATCCTGGGTTATAATGCTTTGATGGTTCTAATTTGAATTTTCTTTCTAATTTTGCACACTCAGGACAACAGCTTGTTATATTGCTCCAGAAAGAAGTGACCTTGTATATAAGAAAACAATGCTCTTTTGGGTGTCAGCCCTCCTGATCATTTGTGGTTTTCTATGGAATTATAAAAGACAACTAAAGATTGCAGACATCACTGATAAGTATATTTTCATTACTGGGTGTGACACGGGCTTTGGAAACTTGGCGGCCAGAACTTTCGATGGAAAAGGATTTCATGTCATTGCTGCCTGTCTGACCGAATCAGGATCGACAGCTTTGAAGGCAGGTTCCTCAGAGAGGCTTCGCACTGTGCTTCTGGATGTAACTGACCCCGAGAATGTCAAGAGGACTGCCCAGTGGGTGAAGAACCAAGTAGGGGAAAGAGGTGAATGGCATGGGAAGGGGAGAACGGAAGGGGTGCTGTGATACAACCAGAGCTCAGTAAAATGTGTTTGAATATTAAGTTGCCTTTTGAGAAAATGTCTCTGAAATACCAACTATACACTGGAAAAGACTGGAGAAATCTTAGGGTAGCCCCTGATTAATTCTTGGTTGCAAACTCTCTGTGTGCATAGGGACGCAGCCCAAGTTATCCTCACTCTTAGGTCACAGTGGGTGAGATCAGAACTGAGAAAGGAGTGTGACTTTTCCTGTCTTGCCTCTGGGAAGTACTGCTCTTGCCACATACACAGCAAAGGAGCTTGGGGCTCAAATCTACAGGAGAATATGGGAATAGTCCCCAAATTGCCATTGATACCCGAGACCTGCCTCTCACTACAAAGACCTTACACATTTTCAATAGGAAAGGTAGAAAATAACCTCAGATTTTGAGTATAGGTATCAGAATTTGAGTATAGGCATGGTAACTACTCGGTGAGCCACTGTACCTCATTCTGAATTAGATTCTGCTAAGATGGCATCATTCTGAACTAAAGGACTTTTATTGACTTGAATGAAGTTTAAAATATTCTCATGGGCCCTGGCCAGTTTGCTCAGTGGATAGAGTGTCAACCTGGCATATTGACGTCCCAAGTTTGATTTCTGGTCAGGGCACACAAAAGAATGATCATCTGCTTTTCTTCCCTTCCCTCTCCCCCTTCTCTTCCTCTTCCCCTCTCACAGCCAGGGGCTCAACTGGTTCCATTGTCATCCCCAAATGCTCAGGATAGCTCAGTTGGTCCAAGCATCAGCCTCAGGCACTGAGGATAGTTCAGTGGATTTGAGCATCTGTCCCAGACAGGGGTTGCCAAGTGGATCTCCCCTCCTCAAAAAGAAAAATAAATTCTCATGGATAAAGGCATTTGGGTCCACAAAAGAAAAATAAAATGTTTTTCTCTATCACATTTCATCATATAGCCTGACCTGTGGTGGCACAGAAGATAAAGCATCATCCTGGAACACTGAGCCAGTTTGAAACTCTGGGCTTGCCTGGTCAAGGCACATATGCAAGTTGATGCTCCCTTCTCCTCCCTCCTCCCCTCCCTTCCCTCTCTCTCTGTGTTTTTCTCTCCTCTCTAAAATAAATAAATTTTCAGAAATCTTCATCATATAGTTAAGAGGCTGATCCTCAAAACCAGTGGTATGATAAGGCTCCAAATAATTTTTAAAACTTGAATTCCAGGCCCTGGCTGGTTGGATCAGTGGTAGAGCGTCAGCCTGGCATGCAGGAGTCCTGGGTTCGATTCCTGGCCAGGGCACACAGGAGAAGCGCCCATCTGCTTCTCCACCCCTCCCCCTCTCCTTCCTCTCTGTCTCTTTCTTCCCCTCCCGCAGCGAGGCTCCATTGGAGCAAAGTTGGCCTGGGTGCTGAGGATGGCTCTATGGCCTCTGCCTCAGGTGCTGGAATGGCCTTGGTTGCAACAGAGCGATGCCCTAGATGGGCAGAGCATCGCCCCCTGGTGGGCATGCCAGGTGGATCCTGGTCGGGTGCATGCAGGAGTCTGTCTGACTGCTTCCCCATTTCCAACTTCAGAAAAACACAAAAAAAACCCCAACTTGAATTCCATACAACTTTGCACATATTAAATGTCTCCCAACATAAATAGATCAAATGAATGATGGAATTTTTTACCCAAAATAAATGTGCAGTAGATTGTGTTGCTCTTTGTCCATGTAGAACAGTTTATCAGTATTCTCTGGCCTTGCCATTTAACAAGAGAAGAAAAATAGAATAATTTACTTTACATCTAAAATTAAAAACCAAAAAGTCTCACTGAGTCTCAGTATTTGACATTCAGAACCAGAAAATAAAATAACTGTGATACTGGCTTCCAATAGCAGAACTACAACTATTTCAGTTTGACTTTCTGCTATCACTTCCCCAAACTGGAAAGTATTTCAAAGCAAGAATATAACCAGAGGAAGTCGTGACACCGTTGTGAAGCAGAGGCAATATTTCTATGAAGGATGCTCTACCACCTCTCCTTTCCTTCCTTCCTCTGTTCTAGGTCTCTGGGGTCTGATCAATAATGCTGGTGTTCTCGGCGTGTTGGCTCCCACCGACTGGCTGACGGTGGAGGACTACAGAGAGCCTGTAGAAGTGAACCTGTTTGGACTCATCAGTGTGACGTTAAATATGCTTCCCTTGGTGAAAAAAGCCCGAGGGAGGATTATCAACGTGTCCAGCATTGGGGGCCGTCTTGCATTTGGTGGAGGAGGCTATACTCCATCCAAATATGCAGTAGAAGGCTTCAATGATAGCTTAAGGTAAAGCAAAACTGATATATTAGGAAATGCTAGTTGCTAACATTTATTGAATGTTTGTTATGTGCCAGACACTTTATTTAGTGCTTTAAAGTATTCCTAATTTATAGATGATCACACCACTTTACTGTGTGTTATCAGAGAACCCCAGAGCTCAAAACAAAGGACCAACTTAGCAAATAAACACCCAACTCAATGCCCCCAAACATGGATTTCTTTGAGTTTATAATGTTGGAGATTTCCTGGCCTTCTTGAATCTGTAGGTTTATGTCTACTGCAAGATTTGGGGACTTTGTAGACATCATTTCTTCAAACACTTTTTTTTTTTTTTTTTTGCAATTCACTTTCTCTTCTCCTTCTGAGACTCTATAACACAACTGTTAGAACTTCTGGTTTTATCCCACAGATCCATAGGTTTTCTTCACTTTTTCTATTACTTTTTCTTCACTATATAGATCATTTCTAGAGATCTATCTTCAAATGCACTAACTTTCATTCATTTCCATTCCTCTTATGAGTCTAAACAATAAATATTTTATTTTGATTATTGTATTTTTCTAATGGTTTGGTGTTACTTCAAAATATGGTCTTTTTTCCTACTTCACCTACTAACATCTGTATTTTAGACTTTTCAAATAGCTGCTCCATGCATCCTGTTCGGGTTTTGTAGCTATATTCAGTGGGAGAAATGGGGGAAGAGGGATACTTAATATATTTCACTTGGAATCAAAAGTTATCATATGAGTTCAAAGCCCCTTAATTGCAAGAGGTTGTATTAGTCAAGGTTCTGGTAGGAAATATAGACATATTAAAATTAGGTAAATTGAGCGAAATTTCCTTAAAGGACTATTGGCAAATGTGGGAGTCGTGTAGGAAAATCCCAAAGGACAGTGTAATATCTAGGGATTAATGATAATGGAGGCATCTCTATCCACAGGACTAAAGAGAGAACACAGGGCAGTTTCCAGAACCATGATATCTAAAGACTGCCATCTTCAATTGAGAGATTAATCAGTGTCAACATCGCAAAAGAAAAAACTAGCCCAACCTTTTCCCATCACTTCCTCTGATCTCCTTTGGTACTCCCAATTGACTATACTCAACAGAAGCCTTAATATGGTTTATACAAACAGGACTCCCAAGATGGAGTTCAGAAAGAAAGGTAGAGGAAACCAGAACAAATGGAAAGTATATATATATATATCACTGAATTCTCTGTGATAGGCAAGAGAAAAGATGAAATTACATACAGGGGATCCTCGGGTTATGACAGTCTTGACATATGATGTTTCAAATTTATGACGCTCATTCCCATAAAAACTTTTAAAAATTTGAGATGTGAGTGTTTCGCCTTATGCCGTTAGCGTTGTATGCAATATTTATGAACTATGTGGGCGAACTAGCTTGATTGCGCAGAGGAAGAATACACAGTAACGCAGCATAGAAGTGAGGGAGTTGACGTCTCCAGGTATGCTTACCTACGCCATTTGGGATTGTTAAAAGTGCAAGTGTTCCGTTTGAGTTAGGTGAGGGTGTTTCAACTTACACCAAAATTCAGGTTACGACACTGTCATAGGAACAAACCTGTGTCGTAACCCGAAGACCCCCTGTATAATCTTTTCTTCAATTCATCCATTTACTTATTCAACTAGTATTATTGAAGGCACGTTTTAGAGTTATGATCTATACTGTGGATCTATGTTTAGCTTAATAATAAAAGGTTAGCTTACTCTAATGAAATTAATAGAGATAGAGCAACTCCATTTTACCATCTCATCAGGCTGGCAGGTTTGATTCTTCCAGGAAATAAACATGATAATGTCAGAACAATACTTCTTAAATGTTAATGTGCATATGAATCACCTTGATTTTTTCAAAATGCAGATTCTATTTTGTTTTGTTTTTTGTTTTTTTACAGAGACAGAGACAGAGTCAGAGAGAGGGATAGACAGGGACAGACAGACAGGAATGGAAAGATGAGAAGCATCAATCATTAGTTTTTTGTTGCGTGTTGCAACACCTTAGTTGTTCATTGATTGCTTTCTCATATGTGCCTTGACCGCGGGCCTTCAGCAGACCGAGTAACCCCCTTGCTCTAGCCAGTGACCTTGGGCTCAAGCTGGTGAGCTTTTGCTCAAGATGAGCCGGTGCTCAAGCTGGCGACCTCGGGGTCTCAAACCTGGGTCCTTGGCATCCCTGTCCGACACTCTATCCACTGCGCCACCGCCTGGTCAGGCTCAAATGCAGATTCTGATTCAATGGGTTTGGGTGGGTCCTGAGTTTCTGCATTTATAACAAGCGCCCAAGTGCTGCCCATGGTTCAGGGATTATACTTTGCACAGCAAGGTCATGAACAACCTCCATTAGTCTCCTTGGTTGCCCTTTGGTTCCACTCTTTCAGCAACAGTATCATAATAAAATTTTAATGTACTTAGAGATTTACTTACTTTTACGAAGATATTTCAACTGAAGTGTTGTGGGATTGCAATGCAGCTATGCTATGTCTGAAATTAACCAATAGAGTTTATATATTTCTAAATCATGGAACTAGTGATGGAAACGGTATTGTGCATGCAGATCACAGTCCAGTGGCCACCCCAGGAGGTTTCAGGGCAGCAGTCCTATTAGGAAAGGGTTAGGGCTCTTTAAGCTGTATTTGCCCAGCATTATACAGGTTGCATTCTGGTTTTACTCACCTGGAAAGGTGAGTTGGGTGACTTAAAGCCGTTTGTCCCAGAGTATGTTATTTTCATGAGCAGTTGGGAAACAATGTCTTCCCAAATACCCCTTCAGCACTGTTACTTCCCAGATCCAAAGGAGATCAGATGCTAGGTGAGAAAACACAAGCTGAAAACGAACCTTTTTTATCTTAACAAAAGGAACATACCTTTCAAATTTTCAAAGTCAAGCTGATTTCCGTTTTTGTAAAATATACTTCAAACTAAACAATAAGTGTGTTGTGTTGTTAGAAAACAGAACCTAAGAAAAGGTAAATCACCTTTAAGGTTACTAGTAGAGTTCCTAAAAAGTCTTATGGAAGAGTCTTCTGTAAAATGAATAATTACTTCCTTATATATTCTTAGTAGAAATATGAATTAAATATAGAAAATAATTATTCATACAATGATTTGCCATGCTTTGAGTTGCTTTAAAAAAAGAGGGACCATGATTTCTCCAAAACCCTGTTGCCCAGGAAATACATAAACTTTTGGTTTTCTGCAGTGACATGACGAAAGAGTTTGCTGAGGGACACAGGAAACAGATTAGTCAAGTCAGGGACTGTCACATTAATGTCTCTCAACATATCCTCATTCATGCCGCGATCTCTTCACATTCCTAGAATGGAGGTAAGCTTGTCCATCCAGGCCAGTCGTCAGTCAATTTCACCATAAGATACCTTAAGTTCTGAGAAGAAATATGGCCTTAGCCCAAATGTTTGTTGATTCAATGAATATGGCTTAGGGGAACACTGGGTGAGAGGTGGGTCTATCCAGGTCTTTTTCCTCTTCTGTCACTAAACCAGCCCTCACTTATCACCCTGACGTTCAACTCTGCAGACAGAGAGGGTAGAACAAGATGCTCCTCTCCAGTGCACCTAATTCTGTGATTCTATGAAAAGACTCACAAGATAAAAGTCACATTCTTCAAATAAACCCTCCATTAAACATCATTGATGAGTGTTTTTTTTTCTTTTCCACAGACGGGACATGAAAGCATTCGGTGTACACGTCTCTTGCATCGAACCAGGATTGTTCAAAACAGGATTATCAGATCCAGTAAAGACTGCTGAAAAAAAGCTTGCCATTTGGAAGTATCTGTCTCCAGATATCAAACAACAATATGGAGAAGGTTACATTGAAAAAAGTGAGTTCTGGAGTAGACTCAAGGTCCTCTGGGATTCATTGTCACAGGCAGCATGACAGAGTCTCAAACGTAAATGAAAGAATAAGGTTCTCCTAGGAATAAGGATCTTAAATATGCATCAGGTGTTCCTAGTAATTTCAGTATCATCTCTTGCTTCTCTGAGCAGTTACTAAGTGCCAGGTTCTATACTAAATACCTTATAAATAATGTATATCATTTGCTCCTCAAAAAAACTATACGAGTATTTAGCAGAGGCTCGGGAAAGTGAACACTGAAGCCCATGATCTTCACAAAACTCATTTCGGTAAACCCCAACCAAGCACTCAACATTATTCCAGGACTTATGGAGGTTGCATATTATAAAGACTCAATCTCTGTCCTTTCACTAGCTTATAACCTAGTTGATAACAAAAAGTAACCAAGTGAGACTGTAAAACAGTGAGTCTGTACAGCATGAAGAAAATCAGCTCTTTACTTCGAGGTAACACAGCAGCCCAGAATGGTGCTGGATGGTATGGTCTCTAATTGCACAAGGAATTCAGACAAGGAAAAAAAATGCTGGTTAAGAAGCCTTTATGGGACAGGTCAGGACTGAATAATGCTTAAAAGACAGGATGGAATTATTTGGGTAAAAGCCTTCTGGAACAGGAATGCATGGGGAGTGGAGATAGAAGAAGTGACGTAAGTCTGGAGATTGAGTCAGGGATGGAGGAATAATGATAGTAAGATTAGACTATGATGACTAACGTATAGTGATCATTTACTACATACTTGTCACCACTGTAAGAGCTTTACATGAATTCCTTTATGCAAAATGCTTAAATAATAAATAAAATGCCCAAATAAACTCTATGAAGTAGATACCACCTTAAATTTATAAAAACAGAGGCACAGAAAATTAACTTGATCAAAGTTGCATAGCTGGTAAGTAGAAGGACTGGATTTGAACCCAGGTCACCTGACTTTTCCCTTTATTTGGGGGCACCACATTATAATATCAACAGGCACTAAGGAGCTGGTTAAACTTTCTGTATCAGAGTTTCACTTCCACCTCAAACTTCCTGGCCCTGTTAAAGTTTACTTGATATTCCTTACACACTCACTAAACTCCTGCTTTGAGCTGAACAGGGCCCCACCTACCACTGTGTCACTCTATTCCTCCAAACTGTAATCTTGCCTCTTCATCAGTAGGCTTGGTAAGACAGTCAACTGGGGCAAGGTTCAAGGACAGGAATTCACAAGGTGGAACCAAGACAAGTCAGATCCACCTAGAGAAGTTTTTAGAATGACTGACTTCCCCCAACCACCCCACCCACTACACACAGAGAGAGGCAGAGAGACTGAGACAGACAGCGAGACAGAGATACAAACATATATATCAACTAGAATATCTGGTTTGACAAATTGACATATCACTATAGGTTTAAAACCACGCCATTAAATACTGTTTCTCACTCACCAACTCTGAAGGTTCTAAGTATATTCAGAAACAAAATCCTCATTTAAAAGAGCTTATAAAGCCAGTAGCCACGGCCTCCTAGCCCATGCAGGTTTGCATTTGATTCGGACAGACAGTAATGAAACAACAATGAAAGAACTGGTGGGCCATTAGCTTTAATCCTAGCTTGCACCCAGAGGGCAAGAAATAGACACAGTGGAAAAACACTTCCCTTTCCATTCAGGGCTCCCAAAGCCACTGACTTATCGAGTTTCCTAGAATCAAAGGTTTCTAACCTCACCAGCTTTATTCACCTCTGTTCCCCATCTCCTTCTCTCTGCACAAACTTTGCACAAACTGGCTTCTCCTTCAGTACTCTGCCATCTTGGCTGCTTCTCCTCTCCTCCATGTGGCCTTTCTCTGCCCCGCCCCCGCATGGGCTCCTCTGCCCCATTTTATAGTGTAGAAATCAAAACCTTTAATCCAACATATAAACAAGGAAGTCTCTAATACAAAGTCACTTAGGGTGGGAAAGGCTTAATCTTAAAACTAAGCCTTAGGCTATAACGACTTTGCTGGTTTACAGCCTGTCTCCTACACCCAATGCAAACTATAAGCGAGCAAACATATATATCATATTTACAAACTTATTTGACCAACAGAGCTTTTTCTATTTGATATTGACATTCATATTTTCTAAATGCTTTTGAATGTATCATCAGCTTCCATCTCAAAATTATTCTTGCATTGGTCCCTGGTTCAAATGTCTTGTCTCAGAAATACCAACTGGCTTTAAACCCAATTTTACACTGGTTGTTCTTTTTAGAATTTTCCAAGTCAGGATTTGGAGATCAGGCCCTGGCCGGTTGGCTCAATGGTAGAGCATCGGCCTGGCGTGCAGGAGTCCCAGGTTTGATTCCCGGCCAGGGCACACAGGAGAAGCGCCCATCTGCTTCTCCACTCCTCCCCCCCTCCTTCCTCTCTGTCTCTCTCTTCCCCTCCTGCAGCCAAGGCTCCATTGGAGCAAAGTTGGCCTGGGCTCTGAGGATGGCTTTATGGCCTCTGCCTCAGGCGCTAGAATGGCTCTGGTTGCAACAGAGCGATGCCCCAGATGGGCAGAGCAAAATCGCCCCCTAGTGGGCATGCCGGGTGGATCCCGGTTGGGCGCATGCGGGAGTCTGTCTGACTACCTCCCAGTTTCCAACTTCAGAAAAATACAAATTAAAAAAAAAAAAAAGAAAAGGATTTGGAGATCAGCCAGACTCACTGTTCCTAAGTAGACCACACTATTGCAGGAATCAAAGGAGGACAAAAACACCCAGACAACTTGATGAAGGAAGTAGGATTTATTTAGCCGGCAGAGCTGCATGACCCCAAAAGAGGCAACAAAACATGTGCTCCCTGAAGTTAGATTTCTTACATCTTATATATCTTTACAGCTTTAGCTTTCATGTAACAAATGCCAGATTTCTATGACTTCTTTGTTTGCAGGCCTACGTGACTTTCGTGTCTGAGGAAGGGGAAGGGGAGAGGAGGCCGGAGGGCCTGCCCTTGATAATCCCATCACTCATTCTTCTTACTGGAGCTGCAGTTCATTTCAAGGAACTGATCACAAGCAAGGTCCACACGCATGGCTTGATATTTTTCAAACTTTTCTGTCTGGCCTTGTTCCCCCAGTCAAGAACACTGAGGTCACAGGCTGGCGTGTAAGACCCCAGACATTGCAGACCCCCCTCTCCTCTGCATTCTTCTGGTTTCTCCTCCTTCAACACATTTAAGCTCACCTTTCTTCATATCCCAGGCTGGAGTAATAGAAGTTTAAAATAGCCAGTAAGACTCATTAGATAACCTCATTTAAGCTCTTTGAACAACTGTGGCTACTGGGGTCTGAAGTTGAAAGGAAGGTTTAAAATACTCGATTTCCCTTGAGAAGACATAACTCAGGTATGCTTTAAGATCACAAGTCATTACCAATCCCTTGATAAAAACAGTTGCCTCTTCAAAAGTTATGTTAGGTCATTACTCAAACACTTCATTTGTCTGAAAACCAGGATGTCTTAAGCTTCCTGAGTCAAGGCTTTCGGATGACGATTCTCTCTTTATTCACTGGATCGCAGAGGCACGTGGAAATGAGTGCACACACATACATGCGCAGCCACAAATGCATACTCACGTTTTTTATGAAGATAATACTCCCTCAAAACAAAGTCAAATCAAACCCATAACTTCCTGGGCTCAGGAGCCGCATAGATGTTATGAAGTACCCTTTATTAATGTTTTAAAGTAATGTGTCTGAAAGTTTGGTCTCTGGACCAGGGTCATCAGCATCACGTGGAAACTTGATA
Source organism: Saccopteryx leptura (assembly GCF_036850995.1). Lineage (NCBI taxonomy): Eukaryota > Metazoa > Chordata > Mammalia > Chiroptera > Emballonuridae > Saccopteryx > Saccopteryx leptura. Next base: position 55,147,929 of record NC_089509.1, read on the forward strand.
GAAATGCAAATTATTGAGCTCCACTTTACATTGCTGGAGAGGGGACCCAGCAATCTGGGCTTTAGCAAGCCCTCTAGGAAATTCTGCTACCCACTCAAGTTTTTTTTGTTTGTTTATTTAGAAAATTAAATTTAACAGTGACATTGGTCAACAAGTGTACATAGATTTTGGGCAAACATTTCCACATCATTTGAACAGTCAATTATGTTGTATAGCCATCACTCAAAGTCAAATCATCCTCCTCACCTTATATTTATCCGTCTTTATACCCTTCCCATAAGCTCCTTTCCTCTCCTCCCCCTCCCTCCCCCTCCTCCTGGTAACCACTGCACTCTTACCTATGTCCATAAGTCTCAGTTTTATATCCCACCTATGTATGGAATCATATAGTTTTTAGCTTTTTCTGATTTACTTATTTCATTCAGTATAATGTTCTCAAGGTCCATCCATGTTGTAAATGATACTATGTCATCATTTTTTATGGCTGAGTAGTATTCCATTGTATATGTGTACCACATCTTCTTTACAGAATCCTCTACCAAGGGACACTTTGGTTGTTTCCATGTTTTGATCACTGTGAATAATGCTGTGATGAACATGGGGGTACATGTGTCTTTACATACCAATGTTTTTGAGTTTTGGGGGTAGATACTCCCTCAAGTTTGAGATCCAGTGGTCTAAAGAAAACATTGCGGGTCCTGGCTGGTTGGCTCAGTGGTAGAGTGTCGGCCTGGCGTGCAGGAGTCCCGGGTTCGATTCCTGGCCAGGGCACACAGGAGAGGCGCCCATCTGCTTCTCCACCCCTCTCCCTCTCCTTCTTCTCTCTCTCTTCCCCTCCCTCAACCAAGGCTCCATTGGAGCAAAGTTGGCCCGGGTGCTAAGGATGGCTCTATGGCCTCTGCCTCAGGCACTAGAATGGCTCTGGTTGCAACAGAGTGATGCCCCAGATGGGCAGAGCATTGCCCTCTGGTGGGCGTGCCGGGTGGATCCCGGTCAGGCACATGCGAGAGTCTGTCTGACTGCCTTCCCATTTCCAACTTCAGAAAAATACAAATTAAAAAAAAAAAAAAGATTAAAAAAAAAAAAAGAAAACATTGCTGCCTCCTCTTCTGAGAAACAAATAGAAACCCCTCACAATGAGCCTCAATTATAATGGCAAATTTAAAATTCCCACCTCTGCATCTTCTCCTTTGCATCCTAACAGCCACATACTCTTTTTCACTTTTTGCCAAAAAGTAAATATGCTTTTTTCTCTTTTTATAGGTCTAGACAAACTGAAAGGCACCAAATCCTTTGCGAACGTGGACCTCTCTCTGGTGGTGGAGTGCATGGACCATGCTCTCACAAGCCTCTTCCCTAAGACCCGCTATGTTGCTGGAAAAGATGCCAAGACTTTCTGGATACCTCTGTCTCACATGCCAGCAGTTTTGCAAGACTTTTTATTGTTGAAACGGAAAGTAGAACTGGCTAATCCCAAGGCAGTGTGATTCAACTGACCACAAACGTCTACCCCAGGCTATGAGTTTGGCTGATATCAAGGACACATCTCTTTTTTGATCTCTTTTCTTACCCAGTCCAACCTGGGCTCTTTTTGATCATGCTCCTTTTGATAAATGAGGGGGTCCCACCATTTCTAGTGATGTCCCAGAGTTCCTTGTCAAGCCTTCCTTGAAAATAAGGGCAGAGATGGTATATCACAAAGAAGGGCAGGCATGGTACCTGCCCAATATTTAGGCTTTGCCTGCTTGGTGTAATGAAAGGGAAATTGGGAGGCTTTCCCATCCAAAATAATGTTCACCACAGTTTATCCTATGCTTCTCCCCACACCCCATTCCTGAATGTTAAATATTTGTTTCTTATTAAAGTTTCAGAAATAAGTAGAATACTTTCTGTGGGTCAAATAAGTTTGCAAATATGATGTATATGTTTGCTCGCTTATAGTTTGTATTGGGTGTGGGAGACAGGCTGTAAGCAGGCCGGGTCCTTATAGCCTAAGGCTTAGTTTTAAGACTAAGTTTTTCCCCACAACCTTGACTGTTTCATGATAGGGGGTGGTGTACTCTCATGAGGAATCCCATTATGCCTCAGATAAGTGACTTTGTATCAGAGACTTCCTTGTTTGTATATTGGATTAAAGGTTTTGATTTCTATACTATAAAATGGGGCAGAGGAGCCCATGCGGGGGTGGGGCAGAGAAAGGCCACGTGGAGGAGAGGAGAAGCAGCCAAGATGGCAGAGTACTGAAGGAGAAGCCAGTTTGTGCAGTTTGTGCAGAGAGAAGGAGATGGGGAACAGAGATGAATAAGGCTGGTGAGGTAGAAATCTTTGATTCTAGGAAACTCGGATAAGTCGGTGTCTTTGGGAGCCCTGAATGGAAAGGGAAGTGTTTTCCCACTGTGTGTATTTCTTGCCCTCTGGGTGCAAGGCAGGATTAAAGCTAATGACCCACCAGTTCTTGGCTCCATTGTTTCATTACTGTCTCTGTCCGAATCAAATGCAAACCTGCATGGGCCAGACAGCTGTGATGGTGGTCGTGGCTACTGGCTTTACACTTTCATAGATGGATTAGACATGTTCTATTATCTTGCTGAGAATAAGACTCTGAAGGACTAGAACTTGGTTTTTTAAGCATTGATGGGGGCAGAAAAAGGAATGATATGGAGTATTATGTGCCTTGTATAAGCTAAGGGGCAGCAGAAAAACACTAGGTAGGACTGCAAGTAAGAGGGAAGAAAAAGGAAGAAAGGACTAAAAAAAAATAAATGGGTATAAAAGTGGAGATAGGGAGACTCCAAGACAAGCCTGCCTATCCTAAAGGGAGTTATGGATGATGAACCGCCCATTCAAGACCACTGTGAGCCCTGACACACACAGCTGTTCAGTAGAAAAGTGGTAACAACAGTAACCAACCAATCCAAAAGAAGAAAAATGGAGTATTTATGTTTATTCTAGTTATTGTAAATATAACAGACTAAAAATATCCACTACAATTTATACCTGAGATGGTTGGAAATTCTGTATTTGAGGTTTCCAGGAAGCCCCACATTGGGCAGATTAAATATATTATGCTCACTTTGTTAAAAATGGCGCTGCCCAATTGTTGGGCAGATAAAATGTATTATGCTCACTTTGTTAAAGAGGCCGTTGCCCAGGTGGTATTAATGTGTGTTGGGGTGGGCTAAAGGCAGGCAGAATCCTTGTAGCCTGGGGCTTGGTTTTGGGATTAAGCCTTTCCTACCCTTTTTGGTGTAAGGTGGTACAATCCTATCATGCCTCAGAGAAGTGACTTTGTATTAGAGACTTCCCTATTATGTATATTGGATTAAGGGTTTGGATTTCTACACTATAAAATGGGAACGGAGCGGGAGTTTGCTTCTTGGTTCCTGAGGTTAGCATGAGAGAGCGGAGAGAGTAGAGCCAGCAGCTAAAGGAGGCCACGTGGAGTAGGCCAGGAGAAGCAGCCAAGATGGCGGAGTGCTGAGTGAGATGCCAGTTTGTACAGTTTATATCTGGGATAAGGAAGGAGATGGGGAACTGAGGAGAATAAGGCCGGTGAGCTAGAAACCTTTGATTCTAGGAAACTCGGATAAATCAGTAGCTTTGTGAGCACTGAATGTGACTGGGTTTTGGAGCCCAGTGTGTATTTTTACTTGCCCGCCGGGTGCAAGCTAGATTAAAGACTATGGCCCACCAGTTTTTGGCTCCATGGTTTCTTTACCGACTGTCCGAATCCAATGCGAACCTGCATGGGCCGGGCTGCTCTGATGGTGGCACTGGCCCTGATTACTGGCTTTACACCAATGGAAGCTGTTGCCCAGGTGATATTAATGTGTGTTGGGGGCAGGCTGTGGGCAGGCAGGATCCTTGTAGCCTGGGGCTTGGTTTTGGGATTAAACCTTTCTCACCCTTTTTGATGTGGGGTGGTACAATCCCATCATGCCTCAGATAGGTGACTTTGTATTAGAGACTTCCCTATTTTGTATATTGGATTAAAGGTTTTGATTTCTACACTATAAAATAGGGTCAGAGTGGGAGCTTGCTCTCTTGGTTCCTGAGATTAATATTAGAGGAGAGAGCAGAGAGGAGAGCAGAGAAAGGCCACGTGGAGGAGGCCAGGAGAAGCAGCCAAGATGGTGGGGTATTGAGTGAGAAGCCAGTTTGTGCAGAGAGAAGGAAGGAGATGGGGAACAGAGGTGAATAAAGTCTGGTGAGCTAGAAACCTTTGATTCTAGGAAACTTGGATAAGTCAGTAGCTTTGTGAGCACTGAATGTGAGTGGGTTTTGGAGCCCAGTGTGTGCTTTTACTTGCCCGCCAGGTGCAAGCTAGGATTAAAGATGATGGCCCATCAGTTTTTGACTCCGTTGTTTCTTTACCGACTGTCCAAATCCAATGCAAACCTGCATGGGCCGGGCTGCTGTGATGGTGTCTCTGGCAACTGGCCATACAGCCCATGAAGATATAGAACTGAATAAAAGACTCTTTTTAGCCAGCAGCTCTGCTCCTTGCTCATGTTTATGGTTCCAAATTGGGTTGTCCCTGGACCCCAACACCATCCAAAGGAATGGTTCTCTAAGCGGATGCTTCCCCAGATTCCAGTACTCAGGATCACTGACAAGGTTTTGTTGAATATTTACATGGAGAAGCTGGAGGTATTTCAAAGTGTTCCAGCCAGTGATTCTTGGCCCCCAGGCTACCAGATGCCTCTGGGGAGTCCAGAGGGACCTTTGATGTTTTCAGTGTTTTAAGCTGAGCTTCCTGACAATATGATTATTTATGAAGATTTGTACTTTAGACTTTTTCACACTATAGTAAAATTTAGATGTACACCTGATTTCACACTGCATATTAGGTTGTGAAAATTTTGAAAATACTTGTCTTCCACCATTTTACTCTTAGGTAAAGGCAGATTGCTATGACATATATTCTTTTAATTTAAAAGTTATTACTGGAAAGATTTTGAATAACTAAGATGTGTCTGTGTGGATTGAGTTTGAATCTGTAGGTTTATGACTTTTGTCAAAATTGAGGAATTTTTAGGCATTATTTCTTTGAATATACTTTCAGCCTCCACCCCCACCCTTTTTCTCCTTGTAGATGCTAATATGAATGTTATGTTGTTGGGCAGATAAAATATATTGTGCTCACTTTGTTAAAGATGGCGTTGCCCAGGTGAAATTAATGTGTGTCTCTGTGGGCAGGCAGGATCTTTGTAGCCTGGGGCTTGGTTTTGGGATTAAGCCTTTCCCACCCTTTTTGATGTGGGGTGGTACAATCCCATCATGACTCAGAGAAGTGACTGTATTAGAGACTTCCCTATTTTGTATATTGGATTAAAGGTTGTGAAGCTACACTATAAAATAGGGGCAGAATAGGAGCTTGCTCGCTTGGTTCCTGAGATTATGATTAGAGGAGAGAGCAGAGAGGAGAGCATAAAGAGGCCATGTGGCCAGGAGAAGCAGCCAAGATGGCAGAGTATTGAGTGAGAGGCCAGTTTGTGCAGTTTGATGCTGGAGAAGGAAGGAGATGGGGAACTGAGGAGAATAAGTCTGGTGAGCTAGAAACCTTTGATTCTAGGAAACTCGGATAAGTCAGTGGCTTTGTGAGCACTGAATGTGAGTAGGTTTTGGAGCCCAGTGTGTGTCTTTACTTGCCCACCGGGTGCAAGCTAGGATTAAAGACTATGGCCCACCAGTTTGTGGCTCCGTTGTTTCTTTACCGACTGTCCGAATCCAATGCGAACCTGCATGGGCCAGGCTGCTGTGATGGTGGCCCTGGCTTCTGGCTTTACATATGTCTTTGCTTGTAATCCTATATGTTCCCGAGCTTCTGTTCAGTCTTATTCTTATTCTTTTTCTTTTCTTTTTATTATTTTTTTAAATTTTTCTTCTTTTCCAAGTGAGAGGAGGGGAGTGTAAGGCCAGGGGCCACTGCTGCCATTGTGGCCATTCACATGCAGGTTCTCATCGAATTTGGGCAGACAGTAAAGAAACAGCGGAGTCGGAGGATGGTGGGCCATTCTGTTTATTGGTGTCTCACCAAGACAGGCAAGCCACAAGAAAAGCCAAAGGAAAAGCAGAAAACCCGCTTTTCCCATGGAGGGCAAGGAATCAAGGAGAAGAGAAAAAGAAATCCTCCTGTATCTCTCAGTGATGGTGGTAGAATCTCTCTTCCAGTAAACATTAGCATAACAATGGCCCTTCCCACGCAGGAAGGTAATTAGCCGTTTCACCTGGGAAGCAGCCATTTTTAACAATATGAGCAAAATCAAATAACACAAATTTTACAAACTTATTTGCCCAACCTAGAGAGACAAGCTCCTGCATGCACCCCAACCAAGACCCACCCGGCAGTCCCCATCTGGGGCTGATGCTCTGCCTATCTGTGGCCGTGCTCACAACCGAGCTTTTTTTAGCACCTGAGGTGAGGCTCCAACAGCTCCTAGACCAATATGCTGAGCCAATCAAGCTATGGCTGCAGGAGGGGAAGAGAGAGAGAAAAAGAAAAGGGGGAAGGGGAGAAAGAAACAGATTGTTGCTTTTCCTGTGTGTCCTAACCAGGAATCAAACCCGGAACATCCACAGATTGGGCCAGCACTTTAACACTGAACCAACTGGCCAGGGCTCGGTGTTTTTCATTTATCTTAATCTGCTCAGATGGTGTTGGGCAGATAAGTTTGTAAAATCTGTATTTTCTGGTTTTGCTCACTTTTATAGTTAAAAATGGCACTGCCCACATGGGGCAGCTGATTCCCTTCCTGCTTGGGAAGGGGCTTGGTTATCCTAACGTGTGTTGGAGGAGGAGTTTTGCACTAAAAAGTTTTAAAAGGAGGAGCTAGGAGGCCATTTTGAAGAGAGAGACCACATGGTTGCAGGAAAGCAGGCAGCCCAAATGGAGGCATGCAGAGGGGACTGAGTGAGACTAGTGGGCCTTTGATTCTAGGAAAAGAAATGAAAAGATTCTCCTGGTTGTGGAACAGGAGGACATGTGAATGGGTTATGGTGCCTGTGTGTTTTTTCTCACCCGCTGGTTGTGAGCAGGAATAAAGAATGGCCCACCGGTTCTTGGCTCGGTTGTTATATTGAATTCGTCTGTCCGAATTCAATAAAAACCTGCATGTGAGTGGCCACGATGGCGACAGCAGCCCCTGGCCTTAAAGATGGCCATAACAAAATGCTATAGACTGGGTGGTTCAAACAACAGAAATGTATTCCTCACAGTTATGGAGGCTGAAAGTCCAAGATCAAGGTGTTGGCTTTGGCCTCTGGTGGGGGATCTCTTGGTTTTCTTGCTGTGTCCTCCTATAGCCTTTCCTTGATGCATGCCTATGCAAAGTGAAAGAGAGAGAGCTCTTTCTCTTCTTAACCTTAGTCCTATAAGATTAAGACCTAGCCGTATGACCTCACTTAAACTTAATTACTTCCAAAAAAGCTCTTTCTCCAAATACAATCACATTTGGAAGTATTATTTCAACATATGAATTTTGGGGTGACACAATTCAGTCCATAACATTTACCCCAGCCCCCAAAATGCATGTTATTCTCACATGCAAAATACATTTATTTCATCCCAACAACCCTCAAAGACCTAACTTACTCCAGCATCAACTCTAAAGTTTAAAGTCTTGCCTACATGTCACATAGATAAGATGTGGGTGAGACTCAAGGTATAATTCATCCCGAAGCAGATTTATCTCCAGCTGTGAACCTGTGAAACCAGACAAGTTATGTGCTTTCAAAATACAATGGTGGGGCAGGCAGAGGATAGATGGTACCATTCCAAAGGGAAGAAAGGAAGGAAGGAAGGAAGGAAGGAAGGAAGGAAGGAAGGAAGGAAGGAAGGAAGGAAGGAAGGAAGGAAGGAAGGAAGGAAGGAAGGAAGGAAGGAAGGAAGGAAGGAAAAAAGGGAGGGAAGGAGGGAGAAAGGGAGGGGTAATGAGTCTTAAGCAAGTTCAGAACCCAGTGGGGCAAATTTCATCAGACATAGATGCCTTACCTACCAGACCCACTAACACAGGTGGTCCCATCTTCACAACCCACTGCTGTAACAGTCCCACCACCAAGGCTCTGTGGGGCAGTCTTGCCCCACAAAGTTTCAGTTTGAGACCATGTGGTCTGTTCACATTTCAGAGACATCCTCAATCCTTTGAAACTGAGGAAGCAGCCAGATGCTTTCTGAATTGATTCAGTCATTCTCCCCTTTTCTTGCAGCAGAGGGCATGTTTGCAGCTCTACTTCTGCTCCTGGAGGACCTAAGAAGTCTGACAGCCTGCTTTCATCTTGTCTAGTGTTTTCTGTCTCCTTTAGCCCAGCTGGCACTGTTTCTGCTGGTTTAATCCCATCTCTATGCCTGGCTTCTGCTGAGATGGCTGATTAAATCTGAGTCACACCATGATCATTTTATCAAATGGCCACTCAGCCACAGCTGAACAAGCTTTCTCACATTTTGCAATATGGATAAAAAGAATTTTCCAAATCTCTAAATTCTATTCCTTTTTCCTTAACAATTCTTTCTTCAATTAATTTTCCTCCTCTCACATTTTACTATGAACAGTGAGGAACCCACGCTGCACCTTCATTGCTTTGCCTAGAAATCTCTGCAGAATATCCAGTTTCATTGCTCACAAATTCTCCCTTTCACAAAACTGTAAAACACAGCTCATTCTGGTCTACTGTCACTTTACAAGGATCACCTTTCTTCCCATTTCTGTCTGAGACCTCATCAGAATGGCCTTCAACATCTGCAATTCTAGCATGCACCTCAAAATCCTTCCAGCTTCTACCCATTGCTCAGTTCCAAAGTTACTTCTACACGTTTAGGTATTTGTTACAGTAGCAACCCACTTCTTGATACCAAAATCTGTTTTAATCTGTTTGGGCTGCCATAATGAAGTACCACAGACTGAGGCACTCAAACAATAGAAATGTATTTCTCATTGTTCTAGAGGCTGGAAGTCTGGAATCAAGGTACCAACCAGTTTGGTTTTGGTGAAAGCCCTTCCTGGCTCGCGAATAGCCCCCCTTTTGCTGTGTCCTGCAACCCTTCCTCCGTGTATGCATCTGGGGAGAGAGAGAACGAGCTCTCTTTTCTTAGAGGATATCAACCCTATCAAAGTAGGACCCCACAGTTATGACCTCTTTTTTTTTTTTTTTTCATTTTTCCGAAGCTGGAAATGGGGAGGCAGTCAGACAGACTCCCACATGCGCCTGACTGGGATCCACCCAGCATGCCCACCAGGGGGCGATGCTTTGCCCCTCTGGGGCGTCACTCTGTTGCATCCAGAGTCATTGTAGCGCCTGAGGCAGGGGCCACAGAGCCATCCTCAGCGCCCAGGCCATCTTTGCTCCAATGGAGCCTCGTTGCGGGAGGGGAAGAGAGAGACAGAGAGGAAGGAGGGGGGAGGGGTGGAGAAGCAAATGGGCACCTCTCCTGTGTGCCCTGGCCGGGAATCGAACCCAGGACTCCTGCACACCAGGCCAACACTCTACTGCTAAGCCAACTGGCCAGGGCCAGTTATGACCTCTTTTAACCTTAATTACCTTCTAAGAGCCCCATCTCCAAATACAGCCACATAGGGGGTTAGGGCTTCAACATGAATTTGGGGAGAGTACACAATTCAGTCCATGGCCTTTTTCTTTTATGGTTAGATATTTTTTATTGTTCTATCTTCAAGTTCACTGATTCTTTTCTTTGTCCTTTCCATTCTGCTGGTGAACCCATTACTGGGTTCTGTTACTATTATTTTCAGTCGCATTTGATCCTGTATTCTGTTTTCTTTGCTGATACTTTCTGTTTCTAAATTTGTATCGAGCATGGTGGTAATTGTTTCCTGAGGCATTTCTGTGATGTCTGTTTAGTCTAACAGGTCATGCCAATGTCTGTGTCATGTCATCATTGGCATCTGTGGATTGTCTTCTCATTCAAGTTCAGATTTTCCTTGTTTCTGTTGTGATGAGTGACTTTTCAATTGAAACCTGGACATTTTGGGTATTATATTAGGAGACTATACTGTTTGAATCTTCTGTTTGGGTTGATTTCTGATACTGCCCTGGTGGAAAAAGTGTTGTAAGTTGTCAGAATCCAGGTTCATCGTTGGCTTCTATTTGGGCAGGGGTCCTCAATACTGCTGGGCAGGGGTGAAAGTTATGGCTCCCCACATGGCCTCCACTGACACCATGGGGTAGGGTTGAGTGGGGAGTGACTTCATGACTATTGGCCATTAGTGAAAGTCCTGACCCTCCACTGGGTCTCTGCTGTGCAAAGCAGCAAGGAAGGAAGTGACGTCTGGTCTCCGGGTAGGGTTGGAAGCTGGTCTCCCCATGTGGTCTCCATCGATATTGCTGGGGTGGGATGGAGGAGGGGCTGTTTTTGAAAATCCTGCCTTGTCATTGTATCTTCTCTGATTCTGTTCCAGGCTGGGAGTTACAGCCCGGTGAGGGTGGAAGTGTAGCCACCCACTGGCCTCTGTTAGTGTGTTAGAACTAGTTTTTTCCCATGGTCTGTGGCTGGAGGAGGGTAGCTGTTGTCTAAAAATTATCTATCTTGTGAGGCTGCTTCTTCCTTAGTTTTTTGGCAAGAAAGAGCAGAGTTTTCTTGGATCTTTTTTGGTCTGTGCGTTGGGTGTTTCTGGGTTGCCAGCTTCCTCAGAACCCAGGCTGGGATAGATGAGGCGAGAGGAAACCCAAGGGAGTTGGTACCATGTTGTTCTTCAGGTTCCCTGTCCCTGCCAGCCTGCGTCCTCTCCACCTCTCAGCATCTTCTCACATTGTATTGACGTGCTGTCCAGGGTCTTCTCTGTACTTAGAGGAATAGGGAAGAGTACTCCTTTACCTTTCCCGTGACATCCATCCTTCCTTTTTACACTGGAGTGGCATGTCAAGCTGTATCAGATATTGTGGCATACCTAGGTTGTCTGTAACCAGTCAGGGTTAACTACCAAGAGAAATGCTCACTTGTTCCCCAGAGAGAAGCTACCAAGTTGTTAGGCAAAAACAACCAGGCTGAAAACTATAGTTTTTAAGTGGGGGAAATACCTTGTTCAATTATAGTTTACAAATTTGAGAAGGAAAGATAGATATGATTGAAAATATACACTATGGAGTTAAGCAATTTTATTTGTTTTCTTTGTTCCAAGAACACGTGGGAACCACTGGAGAATTAGATTTAGAATTTTGGTTTTTTAAATTATGTATTAAATATATAAATAAAGAATGAAAATAATTGGCATTTGGGGCAAGTCACTTCACCCTTTTAAATCTATTTCTTCATTTATATGTCTTTAAAAATGTGATATCTACTTGAGAGTGGCTAGATTAAGCAGAAAATGGATACAAAGTGATTTGTAAGCTATCAAGTGTTACATAATTATTGTGTTTTGCTTATAGAGTCCTTTATATGACCTGTCCATCATGTATGTTTTCTGATGGGATGGTCCAGTAAAAATGACTATAAACATTTTTAAAAAGGGAAGGAAAGAAAGAGAGAGAGAGAGAAAAAGAGGAAGGAAGGAAGGAAAGAAGGAAGGAAGCCTCAAGTGTCAGAATTTATTATTTATTTCAGAATCATATAGGTTGAGAGTCAGAGAAATTATGTAGTGTACATGAGCAAACACACACACACACACCACTTATTGTGAGAAAAAATTTAACTCTGCCACTTAAAACCATGTCCATTTAAAGATATTAGTAATGCCCTAGCCAGATAGCTTGATTGGTTAGCAGGGGTCCTCAAATTACAGCCCATGGGCCGCATGTGGCCCCCTGAGGACATTTATCTGGCCGGGGCTACACTTCCGGAAGGGACACCTCTTTCATTGGTCAGTGAGAGGAGCACATTGACCATCTCATTAGCCAAAAGCAGGCCCATAGTTCCCATTGAAATACTGGTCAGTTTGTTGATTTAAATTTATTTGTTCTTTATTTTAAATATTATATTGTTCCCATTTTGTTTTTTTACTTTAAAATAAGATATGTGCAGTGTGCATAGGGATTTGTTCATAGTTTTTTTTATAGTCCAGCCCTCCAACGGTCTGAAGGACAGTGAACTGGCCCTCTGTGTAAAAAGTTTGGGACCCCTAGGTTAGAGCATCATCCCAAAGCACAGAGGTTGCTGGTTTGATCCCTAGTGAGGGCACCTATAAGAACAGATCTATATTCCTGCCCCTGTCTCTCTCTCTCCCTTCCTGTCTCACTAAAGTCAATAAATAAATGTCAAAAATTTTTTTTGTTATCAGTAATTCTGTTTATTTTCATTTACCTTTTTATACTAATGAGGTAATTTCCTCCTTTCAAGTAATGACTTTGAAAAAATCAAGTTACCAATGGCATCAGTCCACCTGAACATATATGTCATGATTTTGAGAGAAAATACACTCACAAAAATGAAGAAAAATCACAGCAAGAATTAGGTAGAAGAATTCTCACCCAAAGTTAGCTAACTTGGTTAAACCAGTGGTTGGCAAACTCATTAGTCAACAGAGCCAAATATCAACAGTACAATGATTGAAATTTCTTTTGAGAGCCAAATTTTTAAAACTATATAGGTAGGTACATTGTTATTAACTTAATTAGGGTACTCCTAAGCTGGCCTTTGCTAAAAACGTCCTCAATCTGATTAAAGTACGTTCGTTGAGGTCGACCCCTTCCAACTCTCCCATCCACACTTGTCTTACATACTTGTTTTATCTATCTGCTTTTGTTCATCCTCTCTATATGTCCAAACCATCTCAACATACCTTTCTCAATCCTCAACACTACATCTTCTTTCACTCCACAATGCTTTCTAAAATTAACTTAATAAACTCACTTAAGGTTTTAAGTCTTAGTTAAACTATAGGTATGTTGAATAAAACTTGATATCATACTTAATAACGATATTATTTATTGATAAAATTAAATTGTAAGGTAGCCATAAAATTAATCATGACAATGACTGACAAACACTAATGTGAACAATGGCCTTGCATCTCCTCGGAAAGTTTGATAAGTCAGGTTTGTATGTTGTTATTGTTTTTAATTGTAGGCACAATTCCAGGTTCTCATCAATAAGACGACTTCTCAATTTACTCTTGATAAGGCTCATGCTTGAAAATGATTATTTGCATGAATATGTAGACCCGAATAAGGAAAGAACAGCAAACACTAGTTTTTTCAGCTGATTATATGAGTCAAGAATACTATTCCAGGTGTTAAAAATCAACATATCTTCCTTCTTCAAGTCTTTCAAAGCAGACCACTTGTGCTGTGAACTAAGTTCACATTTGTTTTTCTCCAATATTTCTATATCAGCACAAAGACGTTCAAATTTCGAGCTCCAAAATTCTTTGTTTTTAAAATCCAGCAATTGCATTTCAAAGTTCCCAATGTCAATATTAAAGGGAGAAAAATTTAATTCTGTTACAGTAGCATTAAGAGGTTTTTTAGCAAAAGCTAACCTCACTTTGCTGTTTTTGAATTCCTGAAACCTATTGAGAAAAGCATCCCTCATATTTAAAAGTGTTGTTTTGAAATAGCAAATGTCAATTTCAGAATTATTTTCTTGGCGATGTTTCAACAAGCTTGGAAAATGAATCAAAGTTTCTCTTTCAAAATCTTGAGCAAAAAGAGAATTTGTTTTCAAATGAAATAACTTCTTTTAACATCGAAAAAATTGTGTTTCCTTTCCCCTGTAGTTTATGATTAAGCTGATTTAGATGAGATGTAACGTCTACCATGATATAAAATTTTTGGATCCACTGATCGTTGGTTAGTTCTGAATAGCGAACACCCTTCTCAAAGAGAAATGCTTTAATTTCTGTTAATAAGGAAGTGAAACGTTTCGAAAGGTTTCCTCTTGATAACCAACGTACCTTGTTATGCAGCTGAAGATCTGCATACTCACTCTCCATTTCAACTAAAAATTCTTTAAATTGGTGATGATTAAGAGCTTTAGCTATAATGGAGTTGATAATCTTAATCACCAATTCCATAACTTTGCAAATTTCTTCTGGAAATGTCTGTGCACAAAGTGCTTCTTGATAAATGATGCAATGGTAAGTAAGTATCTCGTGATTAATTTTTTCTTTCAAAAGAGCAACAAACACGTTTCATACGCCAGTCATACTTTTCACCCTGTCTGCTGAAATTGAGACAATTTTACCAAGTGGAATATGATGTTTTTCCATGCACTCAATTACAGCATTTGCTATATCCTCTCCACGTGTTTAACGTTTGAGTGGCAATAATCCTAAAAGTTCTTCTTTAGGACCTGTAGATGAAATAAATCGTACAAAAAGTGAAACTTGTACTGTATCATTTATGTCACAAGACTCATCAACTGCTATTGATAAAGCTGAAACCAATTTAAGATCTTCGACTTGCTGGTTGGTTATATTTGAAGACATTTTGACTGTTTGATCTTTCACTGTTTTAGCAGACAATGGTAACTCTAATTTTCTTTTAGAATATCTGTTTTGTTCTTAAAATCCCGAAATAGCTCTTTGTATGCATTTATAAAACAATTTTTTATGTATTCACCGACTGTATATGGGTTTCCTCTCTTAGCAATCTCTTGACTAACCACAAAACCTGAAATACTAACATTGTTGGAAGATTGCATCCAGTATTAAATACAAAGCTTGATTTTTCTTGACTCTTCTGAAGTTCTTCAACTGCTTTCTTCCTTGCATCACTGGCAGGATATTTAGTACTAAATGACACATGGTTAGTTGTAAAGTGTCTCTCCAAATTTGATTTCTTGTTATGCGCCAATTTTTCCTGACAAATAAGACAGGTCGGAAGGCCATTTAAATTTTGAATAAACGCAGAAGTCTCGGACCATTCATCTTTAAATTCATGGTTTTCGTCTTCCGTTTTTCTTTGCTTCTTTGTAGCCATGTCAGACAGGGCACCTAAAAAAATGTTTCATTTTAGGCCCTGGCCGGTTGGCTCAGTGGTAGAGCATCAGCCTGGCATGCAGGAGTCTCGGGTTCGATTCCCAGCCAGGGCACACAGGAGAAGCGCTCATCTGCTTCTCCACCACTCCCCCTCTCCTTCCTCTCTGTCTCTCTCTTCCCCTCCCACAGCCAGGGCTCCATTGGAGCAAAGTTTCCCCTGGGCGCTGAGGATGGCTCTGTGGCCTCTGCCTCAGGCGCTAGAGTGGCTCTGGTTGTGGCAGAGCAACCAGATGGGCAGAGCGTCACCCCCTGGTGGGCATGCCAGGTGGATCCCGGTCGGGCGCATGCAGGAGTCTATCTGACTGCCTCCCCATTTCCAACTTCAGAAAAATACAAAAAAAAAAAAAGTTTCATTTTATAATAATAAAGCCACCAACACAATATAATTACAATTCTTAAATAGATGACAAAAATACCTGTAGAATTTGCAGCTGGTTGGAAAAATAGAGGTAACTTTATGCTTCGAGTAGGTACTTTTGTCACTTGTGCGCGATTTACGGACACGACTGGCACTAACCACTGCACATGAGACTGCTGACTGACTGGCTCACTCAACTCGTGCATGAAACGTGCGCATGCCTCCCCCGCGCTCAGTATCCTCTGGCTCACCTGCGCCGCATCTCCTGTCTTCCAACCGACCAACACACCCGAGAGTACCTGCGTGCCTGCACATGGCGACCACTGCATTAAACTATTATCACTACCTACCTGTACAGTTATCCCCAGCTTGGCCTTGGCCATAGAGACAGTTCATCTGTTTATCTCTGATTTCTTCTGGTTACAATTAAACACCTCTGGGTAGGTTATCCTCACTCAACCTGTCCTTGGAGCTGAAGTTCAGTGTTGTTTGCTGGGGCGCCTTCTTCTCACTTTGTATTCCCAGATCTTGGTTTCATTTCACCGCTTGAAATGTCTGTCCTGTTACTCCCTGACCTTCCAGGCCTCCTGGGCTTCCAAGACATTTAGAATCTGCAGAAACCTCCTTTGCGGAACTTCAGCTGTCCCAGCCCCGTCTTGTGGCCCACCTAGTGGTGTTATTTCCTTTGTTTTGCCTAAACCTGTATTCTGTGCTCATTTCTCCTAGTAGCTACAATTAGTAACTCCATTTCATCTAACCACAGAAAATGCTTTACTTCAACGAAAACTTCCAAATATGGTTAACACCACAGAATAAAACCAAATATATTCACCCAGCAACATTTAAGGCTTTTAAAACTAAATGAGAATGTGGGTGTTTGGAGTAGAAAGGCGTAAGTGTCAATGAAAGCAGAAGACCAGGGAGGAAAGTGGAGGGACACTGGAAGGTCCCTGCCCAGGAGTCTGAGGTAGGACTTTCTAGACTTCTCCCCATCTTGTCATTGCTTGTGCTCTTCTCTGTGTTCTTGGAGAAATTATCTTTATCCATAATAGTTTGGGGACACATGTACAAACAGAATGGTTATGGTCCCTACCTTCACAGAGCTTAATATAACCCAGAGGCTGGGGCCACTACTTGGGGTGCCTCTGAGGAGCTCCCCAGGAACCCATGGCCAAGGCGAGCTGGGATGTGGTGTTCTACCACCTCCTGCTTGGGGATCCCCCCTCAGTTAGGGAACAGGAGTATCTCCCAGACTTTTCCTCTGATCTGATCTAAAAATCCAGCTGTGTCCTAGATAGCTGTATCTGGACATCCACAATACATTTAAATCTGGAGTTCCTATCTCCCTTGCTCCATATACCCCTGCCCAGTCCAGCACCAGCCACTACTAATTTTATCAAGTCCCTATACTCCTCTTCATCTTCAGTGAAATCATCTTGTTCAAGCTTCCATCATCTCTTATTTATTTATTTATTACAGAGATAGAGAGAGGGATAGACAGGGACAGACGGACAGGAACAGAGAGAGATGAGAAGCATCAATCATTAGTTTTTCATTGCGCGTTGCAATACCTTAGTTGTTCATTGATTGCTTTCTCACATGTGCCTTGACCGCAGGCCTTCAGCTGACCGAGCAACCCCTTGCTGGAGCCAGTGACCTTGGGTCCAAGCTGGTGAGCCTCGCTCAAACCAGATGAGCCTGCACTCAAGCTGGCGACCTCGGGGTCTCGAACCTGGACGCTCTATCCACACCGCCAGTTCAGGCGCTTCCATCATCTCTTATCTCAACTACAGCATATACACCCTAGAGTACCTTCAGTGATTTCCACTCACAGACAAAAGCATTCTAAATTAAAATCGGATTGTTCTAGCATGACCTGTGGTGACACAGTGGGTAAAGCATCGACTTGGGATGCTGAGGTCGCTGGTTCAAAACCCTGATCTTGTCTGGTCAAGGCACATATGGGAGTTGATGCTTCCTGCTCCTTCCCTCTTTTCTCTCTCTCTCTCTCTCTCTCTCAATCTCTCTCTCTCTCTCCCCTCTCTAAATGAATAAAGTCTTTTTTTAAAAAATCTGATCAGTCTACTCTTCTCCCTGTCATCATATTCTTAAGCCCTCAAAGCGTTCCAATTGCACTTTGTCTAAAGACTGAAACATATCACATAAACCACAGTGCCCCAAGCACCCTTCACTGGCCTCATTTTAGGCTAATATCTATCACTAAGATCAAGCTCGCTAATGTCATTAGCTGTGCCATCAATGCGTCAGTTTATTTAAAATCCTGTAACTTCCTTGAGCCTGAGCACTTCTACAGGAGCTCCTGGTTCCACTACCAGCCTCCCCTCAGACTTGTCAGCATTTCCATAGTGATTTCTCCTGGCTTGTTAGTCCGGAAACACTGTGGAGGATCCTCCCTTCACATTGAGCCATCGGTGACCCAGTGGTCACAGAACAAAGTCTCAGAGATCATTTTATCTATTTCTCTGCCTGTAGACACTCCATGCCGGAAACCACACAGGCTGAAGAGAATCTCTTCAGTTTAAAATCTTTCTAGAAATGCCGTAACTTCTGTTAGCAGCCCAGCCCATATCTAATGAGGTAAACTTTCTGGAGCTTCTAAGAAAGATGATCAATTTTGGCTCTTCTTCCTACTATTAATCCCAGTAATTCTCAAGAACATGAGAGATTACAGTGCCATCAGTAAAGAGCTCAACATTCTCAAAATAAAAAGCTTTTTAATATCTAGAAATTATTTGTGACAACTTAAACTCAGTTTATAAGGATAATGGTGGTCAACAGTTTCATTAATTTTTGCATGTTGAAAAATAAGACTTCTGATGATAGTCATAACACTGACATTCTTCTTCAACTTTGTGACTCATTTTTTAAAAAAATATAAGTGATTTCTATTCTAGGCTATGAAGCACTGAACTAGCCAGGGCTGTAGTACAGGGTCTGGCTGAGTGGAGTTTCCGAGTTCCTTTTGCATACCACACCCACCCAAGAAAGAACCAGGACACAGCTCTCAACTGATGAGTCCCCAGAAATAGCACTCTAGCCTGAAATAGGTCAGGCAAAGCGACACAGCATTCTGCCACATTCTCCAACCAGCAACTGCCCTGAACAGTTCCATTTCAGTTCCTTTTGAGAAACTGGAGATGGAAATGATTCTCCTGTAGACACATCTCATAAGCCCTGGGAAAATACCATTCAGTCCCAGGCCTACTAACATATTTACTCTCAGCCTTCCAGGTCTGTTTTCCCTTCTAGATATGGCAACTAGAACTTGAACAGGATGCCATCCAATGAAGGGTGGTACATGGGTTATGGAAGAGTTCATCCTAAGCAACCTGACTTCCCACAGGTGTAATAAGAAAAATAATATGATAGTAATGGTTATTTAGTACTTAGCACATACTGGGTTTGATTCCTGGTTAGGGC
The DNA here is from genome assembly GCF_036850995.1 of Saccopteryx leptura. NCBI lineage: Eukaryota > Metazoa > Chordata > Mammalia > Chiroptera > Emballonuridae > Saccopteryx > Saccopteryx leptura. Next base: position 55,166,658 of record NC_089509.1, read on the forward strand.
ACACAGGAGGAGTGACCTTCTGCTTCTCCACCTTTTCCTCCTCCCCCTTCTCTCTCTCTCTCTCTTCCTCTTCCGTAGCCATGGCTCCATTAGTTCAAGCACATTGGCCAGGCCCCGAGGGTAGCTCTGTGTAACCTCTACCTCATGTGCTAAAAATAGCTCAGTTGCGAGCATTGTCCCAAATGGGCAGAGCAGCAACCCCAGATAGGAGTTGCTGGGTGGATCCCTAAAGCAACAAATGTCATGACCCAAGACCAACTCTTCAACTCTTAACTTTCAAAATCAGGAAAAGGGAAGAAGAAGACTAGGACCCCACAAATGCTGTTTCCCTGTACCTGTATCTTTTTCAATGCAAAGTGATGCTGTAAGTGCCACTGGGAGGTCATGGCGAAGACTGTCCCAGTGACTAAGGCTCCCACTAGCCCTGGAAATACTAATGAGAGAAACGAGGGAATCTGAGCTAGACCCAGGTGAAGGCCTCCTAGGGGTAACACATAACAATCTAAGATAATGCTATTAGATAGCTAGATGTCTGACTAGTCTGGAAGAGAACATGCAGCCTAGCATGTCTTTCAGAGGTGTTTCCACTGACAACATTCCCAGTATGACTAGTTTCTGCTCTTATTAATACCACTGAAGAATGGGAAGGTCGCTACCTTCTAATCGATTAGCTCTAGTTAATAGAATGTTCCTATTTTTAAGCCATAATCTATCAGTGAAAAAGAGGGAAGAAAGGACTTTTCTGCAAATATTATGATAGTAATAGCTCATGCCCACTGAACCCAGAGAACTGGCCATGCATTTTCCCATGTAGTCATTACAACATTGGTACAACAGGTGCTTTTATCGTCCCATTTTATGAATGAGGAACCTAATATCCAAGATTCTTTCAAGTCCAATAATGTATGATTCCTAAATTCTTCCTTGATAAAATGCTAGTTATAGAAAGACAGGAAGAAAGGAAGGAAGGGAAGAAGGGAGGGAGGGAGGGAGGGAGGGAGAGAGGGAGGGAGGGAGGGAGGGAGGGAGGGAGGGAGGGAGGGAGGGAGGGAGAGAGGGAAGATGGAAGGAAGGAAGGAAGGAAGGAAGGAAGGAAGGAAGGAAGGAAGGAAGGAAGGAAGGAAGGAAGGAAGAAAAGAAAAGAAAAGAAAAGAAAAAAATTAGGCAATGGGTTTTAAAACCCAAAATGCTTTTTTAAAGTTGATTCTGGGACTGTGGAGCCATCATAAATGAAAAGCTCTAAAATTCTTGGTGTTGAAAGCATAAGACAAGCCTCCTGGCCAGTGACCCCCAGTTACCTTCTCCATGCTCTTGAACCTTTGAGAGAAATGATGACAGGGCATGCAGGCTTTTCTCATTTTCCTACTCACCTTCCACCCCCTGCTGCAAACACTCTTCTATGAAATAGGCAGAAATGAGTGGAAATACAGTCACCTCCACACTTCACAAACTCCTATGCACATTCTGAATGAAATAAATAAAAGTGCCTGGTCGAGGAAGAAGCACTCAAGTCTTTCTTGAGATCCTTTGCCTCCACCAGCCCCTTCGCCTCCAAGTGGAATGGAATCTGACCTGAGTTCCGTCCTTCAGGGGAGTACTTTTTATCACTGATTTAAATGAGGACACAGAAGCGGGTTTGTAAATCCACCAGAGGGATACATGAGAAGATAGAATCTGGGTCTGAAATACTTCTGTGCATTCTAACCGTGGATTAACAAGGTGACATAATGTCAGGGAAGACCCAGGGCTTTGCTGCGGTTCTGAAAAAGCAAGTATGGATTCAGAGCCACGCCATGGGAATGACTGCAGCAGTTTATGCAATACTCACTCAGGGTGCGGCAACAGTGCAATGCGATGGTATGACGTAACTGCCTACCCCCGCCCCTGTCCCCGCAAGAAAAGAACAAGTAAATGATGCTTTGATCTTGGTTTACATTTTAAATTAACAACATATAGAACAAGGTTGGTGATAGTTCTGTGTGCCTGCAACTCCTCAGGGCACCGGGAACAACTTTGCCATTGCTGCTGGAAGCCACTCTCCTACAGCTGCACTCCAGAGACGGTCGGTGGCCAGGAGATCAAGATTTTCTGAAGACCGGTTAGCTGCAATGCAGCTGAAGGCTCTGGAGCCATTTACTTGGAAGAAGAGCCTGAGGGGAGACAGGGTGGCCCAATTGAAGGGGCCTCCCTGTGGAACAGGAATTCAACTCATTCCAGGTGGCACAGAATGGTAGGGCCAAGGTCACGGATGGAAGTTACATAGAGGTCAAGTCTAGAACCATATAACGAGGATTCTTTTACCAGCAAGAACTTGATTGAGCCTGACCAGGTGGTGGCACAGTGGATAGAGTGTTGGCCTGGGACGCTGACAACCCAGGTTCGAAACACCAAGGTCACTGGCTTGAGTGTGGGCTCATCCTCCTTGAGTACAAGCTCATCTGGCTTGAGCACGGGATCATAGACATGACCCCATGGTTGCAGTCTTGAGCCTAAGGTCGCTGGTTTGAGCAAGGGGTCACTGGCTTGGCTGGAGCCCCCCAGTAAAGGCACATATGAGAAAGCAATCAATGAACAACTAAGGTGTTGTGACTACAAACTGATGCTTCTCATCTCTCTCCCTTCCCTCCCCCTGTCTCTCACTGAAAAAATAAAAAAGAACTGAATGGCAAACATAGCTAGTGGGCAAGTGCAGGAGGACAGCCCTTGGGGTGGAGATGTTGGGAAGAGATTGAAGCAAGATGGGACGGGGTGGCTGACTTGAGTGACATTCGAAGATGCTCACAAACCGATGATTCTACTGTTGGGCCAGGAGGCTCCCCTCAAATGTGGCACATGCCACTACATAGATGGCTAAGAATTTCTAGTCTCCAAAGCCTGGGGAAGAAATAAGCCAAATGTCTCTCACCCCATTCTCACAAGGCCTGGAATTTTATTTCCTCAAACACGGAAATCTTGCCTTAACATATGGCAAGGAGGGAGGAGAGAATGAATGCCCAAGGGGAGCAACCAGACAGCAAGGTGAAGTTGCTGCACTGCAGCCTGTGCTCAGAGGCAGCCCCCCGGGGAAGCACAGGGAAAGGGAGGCTAGAATCCCTTCAGGCTTCCCAGAATCTTGCAGCCCACGTGTCTGTCCTTCATCAGTTTAGTTGTGTGTCTGTCCTTCATCAGTTTAGTTGTGTTCGTGCAGTAATCCACAACACAAGCTCACTTTTTTATATGAGTATGCTTTAAATATGTAAAACTATGCAAAGGATATACAGTGAAAGCTCGGTTTCCTCTCGGTCCTAGCGAGCAGCTCCCTCTACCCTTGCAGAGAGGTGTGTAGATACCATTGTACGGATTCCCTCCTTGCCTCTGTTTTTACACACATGGTAGCAGTGCTAGACTCGACACACTTTTCTCTACAACATGTTCGAATTTAGTGAACAAAAGCGTAGAAACCTTTAAAACAAATGCTCACGATTTCCTTTTGAAATCTGAGCCAGCCTTAGGCAATGGCGGTGAGTCTATCATTTTTCTTTTTCAATGCCTGACTTAAACCAACACACAGTCATTAAACCACGGTGCTGCTATTCATTCCTTAAATGCATATTACAGTCTGTATTCCCCATACCCTGGTTTCCTCTCTAATTTAGTACAGCAATGGTCCTGGCCCTGGGTAAAATGATAAAAATAATTGTGTTGACAGTTCTTAAGAGTATAATGCCATTTATCAACACTGGCAGTTACAAGTGGGATTACCAAAGCATTAAAACACACGATTATGAAAATAAGATGCTCTTCTATGAGAGGTTAGTTAACCATTCTTAGGACACCAGTTAGAAAACTTTCCGTTCCCTTTTGCGGATATCCAATTCCTGACCAGTGTCTGATTAACTGAGGGTCCATTACACATCCTCAACCGTCAAGGGCTTCTAGAAGCTACACACTGACTGAAAACTTCCTTTCGCTATTTCTAAAGCCTATTCTTTATATCTTTGGAGAGGAATACCAGAGAGCTGCTTACTTGACTACTGACTAAGAGTAGAGAAGAGGCGTTAACAAAGCTGTCCTGTTTGATTCCAAAACCTAACCCTGACCGCTACCTGGTAAGTAAGGCGTCCCTGCTGTGGGGAAATGGAGTCACAGCCCTAATTGTTACTTTGAAATGACAGAATGGAGATGTTAGGGGATAAATTGTGTATCCTCCACCCTCTGCCAAACATATACATATACATTTAAAAATATGAATTGTGTGTCTGGCCAGACGACTGGAGCACTATCCTGGAGTGCAGAGGTTGCTGGTTCAATTCCCAGTCAGGGCACAAACAGGAGCAGCTCGATGTCCCTGTCTCTCTCTCTCTCTCTCTCTCTCCCTGCCTCTCTCTAAATATACATAATTGTGAAATATATATATTTATATACATATTAAATATATATATTTTGGCAGGGGTGGGGGATTTACAATTTATCCTATGATCTTATTTAATGATAGGGTGACCAAGTTAAAGTATGGTCATTAGGGAAGTCCCTAAACCAACGTGATTGGTGTCCTTACAGAAACAGAAATTTGGACACAGAGGAAAATAACCATAGAGCAGAGACAACATGAGTGTGAGGAGATGCAGGGAGAAAACTACCCTCTCCACGCCAAGGAGAGAAGCCTGGAGCAGACCCTTGCCTCACAGCCTCTGGGAAGAGCCGACCTGCTGACACCTCCGCTTCTGCCTTCTGGCCTCCAGATGAAGGAGACAATAAATTGCTGGTGTTAAGTCACCCAGTTGTGGTACCTCATTAGAGATTTATGTGAAGGTATAAATGTGACATTGCTGTGGCACAATCATGGAGCTAAAACAATTCTTAGAAGCTCGTCTAGTCCACCTTCTTGCCTCTAAACACCTTTCCCAGATGATGTCTTTTTAAAAATTGTGATAATCTACCTAGAATTGCTTCGCGAGTGTTTAAGAACAAAGACTCTTGGATCAAGCTGGCGTCAAAGCCCACCCTTTCCCTTAGCATTGGTTCCACCACTGGCAGCTTCCTTAACTTCCTAAACTGTAGCGTGCCCATCTGTGGACTGGGGATAACAAAAGTACCTACCGCAGATAGTGGTAAGAATTAAACCAGGGGTAGTCAACCTTTTTATACCTACCACCCACTTTTGTATCTCTGTTAGTAGTAAAATTTTCTAACCACCCACTGGTTCCACAGTAATGGTGATTTATAAAGTAGGGAAGTAACTTTACTTTATAAAATTTATAAAGCAGAGTTACAGCAAGTTAAAGCATATAATAATAATTACTTACCAAGTACTTTATGTCGTATTTTTGCTAAGTTTGGCAGAATGAATCTTTATAAAACAACTTACTATAGTTAAATCTATCTTTTTATTTATACTTTGGTTGCTCCACTACTGCCCACCATGAAAACTGGAATGCCCACTAGTGGGTGGTAGGAACCAGGTTGACTACCACTGTTTTAAAGAAACGAGAACAGAGGTACTGAATGATGGGGAGACTTGAACAAGAGTATCTGTCAGGTTACAGCAGAGCAAGGAAGTAGGCTTCCTCTGTTGTGAAAGGATAAGAAGGTTCTGCATGTAGGAGGAAGGCTGACCCCAGAAGGTGACTAAATACACACCTAAAAGCCCAATATCGTCACCCTGAAGAACTGCAGAAATAATGATGATGATAACAATATTACCAACTACTAAGCAACTACCACATGTATGGACTATTAATTGTTTTGCATACATGATTACTTCATTTACGTCTCACACAACAACCTTGCAAAGTGGTTACAAAGAAGATTAGAGCTCAGATAGGGTACTCAAGTTACCCAGCACCTAGAGCAAAGGGGTGGCAGTGGGACCATCAGCACCTTCCATGGTCAGCCACTGAGAGACAGCCACCAGTGACAGATGCTGTGAGGGGCCCTTCTTGCTCTGGGGCTGTGTATTTTTAGAACAGCCAAGTTTAGCAATAAGAATTTACATATTTCATCAATGAAGTAGATTCACTTGTTCTTCCATATAGCGTTTTGAAGTATGAAACTATCATTATTAAAAGGAGCCACTGCACCATCCTGGTATAAGAGCAGGTTCTTGTACAAAATCTTTGATGACATTTGGATCTGGCATTGCTTGCATTCGTGCTACCTCAAACTTGCTGAAATCTTTACTTTTCACCAAGATAAAATGACATAACAGTATTTCCTCTTGTACTTTTCTAGTACGGTACAATGAAATGAAATGGAAACCACAGGAAATATTGTGGTTGGGTATTGAACTTGAGCCATCGCAGGGACTGTAACACTGTGAAATAAATAAAAGGGGTAACATAGTTAGAGATCCTGGTCCTTTGCTTGGTCACAAAGCAGTACTTGGGGATGACAAAAGAAACATCACTTAAAGGACTGACTTATGGCTCTTAATTAACAAATGTCTCCATTTAAACACAAACTAAGAGCAAACCAGGGAGACCCACTTGGGACACCCCCTCACCACCCAGAATCAGTGTGCTGGCAGAAGGGAACATGGCAACAGTTAAGCATTACATTTGGCTCTAAATTAGGGGACAAACATTTCCTCAGAAACTTCTGTTTAGAAAGCCAAGTAGAGGGCTGGCAGAATGTCCTGGTGCAAGATTGCCTAAGCTCTCTCTCTGCATCTCATCCCGATGGTTAACGTAGCAACTGCTCTTCAATTTCAGCAGGAAGTGAAGTAAGACCACCTGTACTTCTGTAAATTGCCATGGAAACTTGCGAAAGATACATTATGAACCCAAAATAAGTTAACATAGAAAGTGTGAATAAATAATAGTAGACGTGCCATTTGTTGACCACTTTTTATGTGAATGTACCTTAGTGCATTATCAGATACAAGTTTCTCAACAACCTTACAGTAGGTTCTATTATGATGCCTCATTTTACAGAAGAGAAAAGTAGGGATTTGGGAGAGGTTGAATGTCATGCCCAAAGACAGACAGACAGACAGACACACACACACACACACACACACACACACACACACACGCCCCTGTCTGACCTGGCACAGGCCTGGCGCAGCAGACACTAATGGGTGCCCTGCTGCCCTTTCTCCCACACAAGGCAAGTTTCAATATTATCTATTTATGTGTTCTAATTTATTCCCTTTTCTTGTAAGTTGTGAAGGCTACAGTAAGAGAGGTGAGTCAGTAAAATATTTCCACATTTAACTCTACCACCCAGGCTAAGACCCAATTCCTTTTACTCTCTCCATAGTGAGAATGGGAGGCAGGAGAGTATTTTCTCATCAGTCGAAACTTCTGTCGTAGAGAGCTTCCCCAAATAAACATAAGAAACATAGAAACTAAAATGACTTGAAACTTATTAGGAAAGTATTTTGCCATTACACTGGAGTGAGTCACTAGGGAAAGCTATTCATAACTTGCAGTGAAGCCAGAGGCTCTGCCTCTGTGGGCGGGCTGTGCTGGCCACACCAGGCACCATCCTGAGCCGCTTACCTTCGGCTGAAGACAGCGCTGGCTTAAAAGCTCAGCAGGCTCTCTTAATTGTCAAAGAGCTAATGGCCACATCTCAGCTGGAGATGGTTGCCTGAGCTATTTTAGGGTCAAGTTTGATGAAGATTTACTTTTTAGAATCAATTAAACCAGCAAAATTCCCACCAAACCCCACAAACCTTTATAATCATGGAAATAGCAGATTTAGAAAGTCAGCCCATGTAGTGTAGGTCAGGGGAACTGGATCTAGGAAGCTGTTTCAGGCTTGGGAGGAAGGACAGGCAGGAGGCAAAGGGAGCCAGGATTTCCTGAGAGCTGCTTCCCGTGTTGTCTCATTCTTAGAGTAACTGGGAAATATTCTTGTCACCGTTGTGAAGGTGCAGCTATAAAAAAGATGAAGTGTTTAGTGCAAGGGCACACTCTTTGTTAGTAGTTAAATTAGGGATCGAGCACTAGTATCTTTAATTAGCAAATCCAACCTCTTTCCACTGTTTGGACTTGCTCTCCTTGTGGGGACACTCAGAGAGTAAGGAAGCCACGGGCAGTGTTGGTTTTTACTCCTAGTCGTGTGGGTGCAGATACTGTGGCTTCCAAACCCAGAAACCGGCCCCCTCCTTACTTCTATTACTGCCCCCTACCCCAATGTCCCTGGCCACAAGGAACAGATGAAATGAAGTGAGGTTCCTATTCCTTACTCCTGCACCTGTGCCCAGTTTTGGTCAAAAATTAAAGCATGCGAGCCCAGTGCTTCCATTGAGACACAAGGGGGCGCCTGACGCTCACAATATCCTTGGTTCCCAGGAGTTGATCTCATTGGAAAGGAACATAAGATGTCCCTCTACCTCCTAGAAGTATCTTTCTTTTTTTTTTTTTTTTTTTTTTTTTTTTACAGGGACAAAGAGAGAGTCAGAGAGAGGGATAGACAGGGACAGACAGACAGGAACGAAGAGAGATGAGAAGCATCAATCATCAGTTTTTCGTTGCGACACTTTAGTTGTTCATTGATTGCTTTCTCACATGTGCCTTGACTGCGGGCCTTCAGCAGACGGAGTAACCCCTTGCTCGAGCCAGCAACCTTGGGTCCAAGCTGGTGAGCTTTTGCTCAAACCAGATGAGCCCGTGCTCAAGCTGGCGACCTCAGGGTCTTGAACCTGGGTCCTCTGCATCCCAGTTCGACGCCCTATCCACTGCGCCACCACCTGGTCAGGCAAGAAGTATCACATTTTATGGATCAAAATTGACCATATTTTGCAAAAAAAAAACCTCATTTCTTTGTTTCATAGCTTTTCTTAATGGAGAATTTTCTTTCTTTTAGACCTTCTAAATCCAATACTCCTCTACTATAGTGCTATGAGAACACCATAAAAAATCCGTCCCCTTCGTCTCGTGAAAAACCATCATCCTCCCAGCCCTGCTACTGCTAGTCCCTAGGATAATTTAGTACAACACAGACATAAGCAACCATTGGTAAATGTAATTTTTTGAAAAGGTGATAAAATATATTCCCAGGCATAAAAGAAAAATGGCCCCCTCTCCAAAGTCCTGCCCATCTCCTGTGCCCACAGCTCACTGTGCTTCCACGTCTGCATGGAGAAAGGAGCGTGGCTGGGGGGAGTCAGTCACCTGCAGAAGCTGTTGTTCATTCTACTCAGGGCGGCCCGGAGAGCAGCAGAAAGAAAGGAGGGTGGCAGGGTATTTTGATGGTGCAAAGTCCCATGCAGAGGCCCCAGGTGCCCCCTCCATGCTGAGACCTTTCAAAGCTGGGCTCTTGGCAACATGAGTTATTTCCTTTGAAGTAACTCAAGTGCTGGCAACACAGGTTCAACATGAATATGCAAGTAAGACTACTCAAGTCTCCCACTTCAGGCATTTGGATCTTTTTAAAAATTCAGCCACTAACCGTGACTAACAAAAAATAAAGGAGAAAGAAAAAGTGGTCTGACCTTCACTTAGTTTCTCCCACTGACCTTCTTGTGCGGGAGCCAAAGCACTTTTCAGAGGAAGGAGAGATATGGCAGTGGTCCTGACGGGGAGCTGGGACCACTAAGGGCTAAGGACGTTTCCACCTCCCCTCTCTAACAAAAACTTCAGGATGGATAAATGGGCTCTATTCGGTTCTGTCAATCAACCTCTGTTGCTCTATTTTCATTGCTACTAAGATGCATAAAAAAGTGAAGTTTGCCACAAAGCCCCCATCAACATATTCAGGGCAATCATAGGGAGGCTCAGTGAGTAACGTCTGTACACTTGCCAGGCCGCTGCTAATTGTGCGTACCATTTCCTCACAGCCCCCCTCCTGCCACTCTGTTCCCAGTAATCACTTTGGCTTCCACACTTCTCCCTGCGTGTGTCTGCTCCCTGGAGACGGGCTTGAAGAGCGGCACCTCAGAGACACGCATGTCTCTAGAAAAAGATGTGACAATGTGTTTGGGGAATGTGCTGACTAAACACAATTATAAAGAACAACTTTGCACCATGAGCCATCACTTTTCCAAGACACAAACAGGAGGTAAGGCTCCCCGTCCCTGTCACTCTGAGGACAGGGGCAGGCACACGGCAGGTACTTACTGATGGACCCACCCTGGTTCTTGGAGAAAAGGACACATTTAAATAAAGCCTGAATCAATGGTCAAACCAAACCTACTACAAACAGCTGAATGCTGAAGAAACAAAAATACTTGTTTAGGAAATGCATTACACCCATGTTCAACATTCCTAGCACCCTTTGAGAGGAATCGCATTTTGGACATCTCTTTGCCTTGATATCGGTGAGCATGGATTTCAAGCTTTTGCTGTTAAGATGGAGGCATGAGATGTAGGGCAGGAGATGGGCAAAGACTGTATTTTATCTGCGAGAGCAGAACTAGGAAGAGCTGGCCTTACTGTGAAATGAAACATGGCTACATACCCACATGGATAAAATAGAAACTCTCCCAGGTCCCACCTCTGCAGGCTGGCAGAAGACTACCGCCATGTCCCTAACCCGCATGCACCCTTCCAACAACATTCTCCAGCTCCCAGCCCTTAATTCTCCTCCAGTTTTTCATACCTGACCTTGCCTCTGGTATGATACACGAATGCTATGCACCGCCCTTCCCAGAACCTTCTCTGAGCCTTCAACACCTTTTCATGTTTCTTGGATTTTATCTCCTTACTGAAATCAGGACAGGTATTAGGAGCCTCATTTTTAGACAGGAAAAGCGAACCCAGAGACCGCAAATGACCTTCTCAGGGGCACAGAGGACACAGCAGCACTGTAGTGATAAGATCTTCTCTCAGCCTCATGGGCCACAGTTAACTACTGATTAAGGGAGGTTCCCTTGGCCGTTGTCCTTTTGTCTCTCCCTGAAGGTCAGTTGAGTCGCTTCAGGGCCTTAGAGTTTTCACTGGGCAGTGGACACAGGTGGCTTTTTTCTGGCAACTCTCTCTGATGGGTTGGGGGCAAAGGTGTGGGGCGGGTAGACACCACTTGTTAATTGTAGGGTTCCGATGTACCTTTTAACTTCTCTTACACAATTTCCCCCCTCAGCCTGTGTTATACGGATTAATTGGGACATGCTGGCATACTTTTTAAAAATAAATTAATATTTTATCATCTGTAAAGGGAACTGTGTTGTTCCAGAGAAACACAATGTCCGCATAGCGCAATGGGTGCTCTGCTGCCTCGGGTCAACCCCAATGTCCTATTTCTTTTTTCCGATCCTTTGGCAACAATTCCTAGCATTCTTACCAAGGGCAGGAAGAGAGGAAGGGGGCACTAGGGATCTGGCTGCCCTTGGGGCACAACTCTGTCAAATCAGTTAGCTCAGTGGTCCCCAACCCCCGGGGCCGTGGACCGGAACCGATCCGTGGGCCATTTGGTACCAGTCCGCAGAGAAAGAATAAATAAATTGAATTATTTCTGTTTTATTTATATTTAAGTCTGAACGATGTTTTATTTTTAAAAAATGACCAGATTCCCTCTGTTAGATCCGTCTAAGACTCACTCTTGATGCTTGTCTTGGTCACGTGATACATTTATCCATCCCACCCTAAAGGCTGGTCCGTGAAAATATTTTCTGACATTAAACTGGTCCGTGGCCCAAAAAAGGTTGGGGACCACTGAGTTAGCTGTAGGTAACAAGAGGAAACAGGGAGCCACTGGGCACAGTCATACTTTATGTCACTTGCTTGGTACATTAACATTTTTTACCCATCTGACCTGCTCCTCACAGTCTTCCTTTTCCGCTCTCATTAGAGAAGACCCCAGTTGAAATCCATGGGTAAACCACCACATTTCTAAGGCTGCATATTTCAGAAGTCTCTTTATTAAAGTAGCTCTCGTCCTGATAGGAGCCTAAAAGGATACACTCAAGTGAGATGGGGTGAGGCTCTGGGTCCTCCTGGCAGCCGGAAGACTGTAGGCGCCCAGAGTCCTGCCAACTCCCCGTGGCTCTTCTTCCTGCGGCACTCATCCCTTCGGGCGACAAGGTCAGTCCTTCACTGCTGAGGACTGATATGGCCACCATCCCCCTTCCCAGTCCTGACACGGCCCCAGCACCTGCTCTCCCAGGTGAGAGGACCCCATCCACCAGAATGACAAATCTTTGACGGGATACCTTAAAAAGGCCTTCTGTGTCTGAGTTTCTGTAACACCTGTAGAGTTGCACCTCTTTCCTTGACCTTCTCTGCCCCTTTAGTAACTGTCTTTCCCCAGGCTTGTGCTCCAGCTCCTGTGGAGCCTGACTGGGAAAGAATATGAACACAGACGTCCACTCACAAGATTTTCCTTGCTGCTGAAACTCAGCTAGCCTCTGGACAAGTTGGTGCAGCCTTATTTTTAATTTTTATTTATTGATTTTAGAGAAAAAGAAAGAGAGAGAGAGAGAAGAAGGGGTAGAGAGAAAGAAGAAAGAGAGTGAGAAAGATCAACTCGGCCCTAGACTGTGGCTCAGTAGTTAGAGCATCAGCCCGGAGTTTGCATGTCCTGGGTTCAATTCCCAGTCAGGGCACATAGGAGAAGCAACCATCTGCTTCTCGACTCCCCCTCCCCCTTCTTTCCCTCTTTCTCTCCCACAGCCAATGACTTGACTAGTTTGAGTGTGGCCCTGGGCACTGAGAATAGCTCCATTGGAGCACATCAGCCTCAGGCACTAAAAATATCTCAGTACTTGAGCATCAGCCCAGACAGGGGGTTGACGGGTGGATCCTGGTCAGGGTACATGCAGGAGTCTGCCTCATTATCTTTCCTTCTCTCATCTAAAAAAAAAAAAAAAAGAAACATCATGTTAGAGTTACTTCATTTCAGTTGTTTATTAATTGCTTCTCATATATACTTTGACTGGAGGGCTCCAGCCAAGCCAATGACCCCTTGCTTAAGTCAGCAACCTTGGGGCTTCAAACAAGGGACTTCAACATTCCAGGTCAATACTCTATCTACTGTGCCACCACTGGTCAGACTGGTGTATCCTTATTCTCTCGCTGAGGTCTTCTCCTATTAGACCACTTTCTAGAATGTTAAGGAGTAGATATGTCTTTGACCTCCACTTTACACCCCTCCAATTTATTAAAGAATTTCCTACTGTGGGGCTGACTGTCAGATTGGCCTTCACTCCCCCTGGGGGTCTGCCAGGTCTTTATTATGCAGACAGAATTCCCAATACCCCTACCCAAAACAAGCCTTAACCTGTCTGGACAAATCTAAGACAAGGTTTCATTTTGAGATCTATCCCATTAATCATATGTTTAGAATTGAAAATAATGTCTCCTGGAAACAATGTGTCAGCTTGTGGTTTGGGTCCCCCTCCAGCTAGCAAGAACCCATTGAACCCAATGTGGCTCAGCTGCACAATTAAATGTAAGAGGCTCTGCTCTGTGATTTGGCACCAGAAGTCACACAGTCAAGAAGGAGGGGAATATAGAAAAAAAGAAAAAGAAAACATCTTTCTCCTTCCCTGGTTACAGGGCTGGTCCTGGGAAAGTGTCTAAAACAAACCAAGCACATTGTGTCTTTGGCTTCCTGCCATCTCTCCTATGCACCCCTCCCCAGGACCTAATGACCCCCCTCAAGTATTCCAGGACTCCTGCTGTTTGAAATCCCCCAGCTAGTCACCCCACTCACGCTGGTCTGCTCCGGAGCAGGCTCCAGACACTGGCATTAGACCAGCTGCCCCATCCCACAGACCCTCTGAGTCGTAGAAGGAAGGCAGCAAAATCATCTCAAGATCAAGTGTGCGGGCTGACCGTGCTCAGGTCCTCCCGGGAGGGAGCTGGCGGATGTTCAGAAGGGTGAGCAACACTGGCAGAGACCCAGGCTCTGTGCTGAGTAAGGAGTTCACCTGCATCATTTTTTATTTTTTATTTTATTTTATTTATTTATTTATTTTGTATTTTTCTGAAGCTGGAAACGGGGAGAGACAGTCAGACAGACTCCCGCATGCGCCTGACCGGGATCCACCCGGCACGCCCACCAGGGGCAAAGCTCTGCCCACCAAGGGGTGATGCTCTGTCCCTCCGGGGCGTCGCTCTGCCACGACCAGAGCCACTCTAGCACCTGAGGCAGAGGCCAAGGAGCCATCCCCAGCGCCCGGGCCATCTTTGCTCCAATGGAGCCTTGGCTGCGGGAGGGGAAGAGAGAGACAGAGAGGAGGTGGGGGGGTGGAGAAGCAAATGGGCGCTTCTCCTATGTGCCCTGGCCGGGAATCGAACCCGGGTCCCCCGCACGCCAGGCCGACACTCTACTGCTGAGCCAACCGGCCAGGGCTCACCTGCATCATTTATTCAGCAGTATTTGCACACCAAGAACAATGAGCACTAGGCCCATAGCGTAAGTGAAACATGTCCCTGTCCTCGTGGAGCTTACATTCTGGTGCACTATCTCATTGCATTTTCATAGTCACCTAGAAGCCTGCTGCTATCATGTCCCCATTGTATTCAGTGAAAACCCTGAGGTGCTTAGAGATTGCATAACACAGGCCAAGAACATGCTGGTGAAGTAATGAAACCAGAATTCCAAGCCAGGCTGTCCGTGCTGCCTGAGTCCATGTTTTCCCAACGGGTCTGGTGGTCTGGGAGTCCGAGCTGCCCCTCCAGGCCTGACCACAGGTGGGTCAAACACCAGGGTTCTGTGGCCCCAGCTTGTTCTTGCTTTTGTCAGCTTCTTTTCTTTCCTGTCTTCTGAACTCATGGGCTCTCAAGAGACCCCCTATTTTCCCCATGCTGAAGGGAGGCTGGAGGAGAGAGGCAGGTGAGGAGCCATGGGGCATATGTGAACCGAGGGCTGTCCAGCCTAGCGGATCTAATTCAAGGTTTCCTCAGGCCTCCAGGAAGCCTCAAGAACTGGCAGTTGTCAGAGGTGTGAGTCCTTGTATTCATAGTTCCATCTTGAAATAAAGCATTTAGAATAATGCCTTCATTTGAAAGCCATTACGTGAAATCTGAATCACTGGTATATTACCTACAAAAAATCTTAGAAAGTATAAATTCTTTTTGCAATTCAATGTGAAACATACAAACTCATTTGTCACTCAGTTAAAGAAGCAAATAGAGACATGTAAAGAGGGACCAAGATCTGAACATAGCGTCTTTCATCAACCACCCCTGCCCTTCCTAGAACTGAATACCTGTTGAGTTCTTTAAGGTGATGCATTCTTCAGAGACAAGAGAGACAGCCGGAGACCTGCTCTCAGAGACACGCCCTTTACGCTGGGAGAGCAGAATGCCGCCTTCTGTGACACAGGAGTCTGCGCACCGCCCAGCTCAGTGTTGAGTTTTGCATTCTCACAAGATGGCTAACCGTCTCTTCCCATTTAGAACAGCTATCTCATGTGTAGTTCTGGTCAGCAAAAGGATTCTGACCCAGAAACAGGACACCCCCCATCCTTCTTCTGCTCTTATATCCCACCTCCCCGCAGGGAGGGTTACACCCCTCCCTCCGTGCCCCCTCAGCCTCCTGCTCCAGGACAGAGCTTTCAAAAGGACTGAGCTCATACTGCTCAAAGGTCTTTGACAGCTTAGCCAGACAGTAAAACTCACAGAGAGAGGGAATGGAGAAGCAAGAAGATGAGGGGAGGCAGACCTTTAAAGAACAAAAAGGGAACTCTTTGAGTGACTTCCAGTATTTTAAACAACCAAATTGAAATGACTTGTTTGTTTGTTTGTTTATTTATTTTGACAAAGATAGAGAGAGACAGAGGGAGGGACAGATAAGGACAGACATACAGGAAGGGAGAGAGATGAGAAGCATCAGTTCTTCGTTTTGGCGCCTTAGTTGTTCATTGATTGCTTTCTCATATTGCCTTGACCAGGGACTACAGCAAACCCAGTAACCCCTTGCTCAAACCAGTGACCTTGGGTTCAATCTGGTGAGCCTTGCTCAAACCAGATGAGCCCGCGCTCAAGCTGGTGACCTCAGGGTTTTGAACCTGAGTCCTCTGCATCCAGGCCAATGCTCTATCCACTGCACTACTGCCTGATCAGGCTGGCTTGTTTACCTTTTAATAGCATGAGCTACTAGGCTTCTCAATACGGATAAGTCAGTGTATTTATTAGCGCAACACATTTATGAAGCACCTACTAAGTACTAGACCCTGGAGACACAGAGATAAACAAGGCAGATGTGTTGCTGACCCGGCAGAAGTGTACGTTCTGGAGGGAGAGAAGTGCAACTAGGTAAACAGGCTTTCTACATCAAAGACAGTAGCTGGGACAAAAAGGAAAAACAAACAATTAGCTATGTGACCCAGAAAAACAGAGAGCGGAAATTACTTGAGGTGGAATGGGCAGGCAGGACCTTGCTGGAACTGATAACTCTGATTTGACTTGGTTAATTAAAAATGAAAAACAGCCTGACCTGTGGTGGCGCAGTGGGTAAAGCCTCGCTCCACCTGGAAATGCTGGGGTTGCCGGTTCGAAACCCTGGGCTTGCCCGGTCAAGGCACATATGGGAGTTGAAGCTTCCTGCTCCTCCCCCTTCTCTCCCTCTCTCTCTCTCTCTCTCCTCTAAAGTGAATAAATAAATAAAAATAATTAAAAAAAAAAAAAAAAAAGGAAATTTGTTTTAAAAAAAAAAATGAAAAACAAAGTAATTGTTACTTAAAAAAGACAATACTTTGGGAAAATGATATTTTTCAAAGCGTGGGCCTCATGGAATTAATAAAGGGATCTTCCTTTATGAAAGAGTTTAAAACACTGTTTTTCAAAGCCCCATTTGGGAAACACAAAAATCAGGCCACTTATTGAGATCACATGGCTTATTTTGGGCCAGCCTGGAATAAGACAGGGCACCTTCTCCTCAGAGCAAGGCTCATTCTATTACATCATGCCTCAAATCACAGAGATGACCCAGAGAGCAACGCCGGCTGCCGTTAGACATGCGGCTCTGGATTGAAGCCTGGCTCTGTGGCTTACTGCATGATCTTGAGCAGGGTATTTTAACTCTGCTCTGTTTTCTCCTCCCTGAAATGGGAATGCTAAGAACAGCACCTCCCTCAGGTTGTGCACATTCTAAATGAGATATAGCCGGTCCTCAAAGAATGTCATTCCATTATAATGCTGATGAAAAAAGAAATTGATTCCCAGGGCTGCAACACAGTGTGGAGTTTGCACGCTCTCCCGCATCCTACAGATGTGTGTGTGAGGTGAATCAGCGTGTCTACATTGTCCCAGTCTGAGTGAGTGAGGGGGGGTGTGTGTCTGTGTGTGTGTGTGCCCAGAGATGGAAGGGTGTCAGGCCCAGGGTGGGGTCTCACCAAGTGCTCCGAGCAGCCCAACAGACTCTGGTCACCTGTGACCCTGAACTAGAATAAGCAGACTGAAAAAATCATTAGCTTACTTGTTTATATGCATCTTTCTTAAATGTGTATACACACACACACACACACACACACACACATTTAATGTCTAATATTATAAGTGAGGTTTTTAATTAGAAAAAAAAGAAAAAGAACAAGAAGTTTGGTGATGCTTTTGTGACCAGAAATATACCATAAGAACTTAACTCCTGCCTGACCTGTGGTGGTGCAGTGGATAAAGCGTCGACCTGGAATGCTGAGGTCGCAGGCTTGAAACCCTGGGCTTGCCTGGTCAAGGCACACTGAAAGTTGATGCTTCCTGCTCCTTCCTCCCTTCTCTTTCTCCTCTAAAATGAATTTATAAAAACAAAACTTAACTCCTCTTTTTATCAATTAGCCCATGTTAAACTGGTTTCATTATATGATAAGTCATTGTGCTTAAACTCACAGTTTCCAAGAATTTTTCCACGATGTGAAGTGAGGACTTCCTGTACTGCTGTCTGCACAGAACAGCACGTGCTGACTCCTCAGTGGACATCAGGTGCCAGAGCCTGATCTCAAAGGCCAGAAACCCAGAGTTGTATCATGAGTGGCTCTCAGCAGCCCTGCTCCATATGTGGTCACGGTCAGGTTATGGGGATCAGGTGACACGGGAGGGCAGAGCTTCTCTCCTCATGTCCAGGTGAACTTTCAGCAAGGAGTCCTTTCCTCTCAGTCATCTTTCTGGAATGGCCTGACATTAACCCCTCAGATGTCTTTTAAACGACATTTGACCATTCTATTCAATTAAAAGCCTTTATAAATCCCAGAAGCTTAGAAGAAAAAAGCCAAACATAAACTGAAATGGTACCTTATAGGGACCAGAATCACATCACCTGCACTAACTCCTCTGAGCCACCCAGTGAGGCGGGCAGGCTAAATAGGTCCCTGTGGTGTCATTCATCTTTCCCGGGAGGCTCCAGAGTCACTGACAGGATTTTTTTCTTGCCTTAGCCTTTAGCTATTTTTTACAGTCATGCACCACACAACGTGGTCCCATAAGATTAGACATCACAGCCATCCTAAAGTCACAGCACAGTGCCCTGCTCCCATGTCTGTGGCGACGCTGATGTGAACAAGCCTACTGCACTGCCAGTCGTATAAAAGTGTAGCACAACTAAGAACGGAGACAATAGTTGGTAATAATAATAAATGACTATGCTATTGTTTTTATGTATTTACTATACTTATACTTTTTTATCATTATTTTAGAGTATACTCATTCTACTTACTTAAGAAAAATGTTTGCCGTAAACCAGTATGCCACAATATGCCCACAGCACCGTGTCTCCTTGGTGCATCATTTTCTCTTGTACTTGATTTAATCTTCTGTTTACATGGGCTTGTCGCCTAGGAGCAACAGACTATACAATCTAGGTTTGTGTAAGTGCATTCTCTGATGTTCACACAACAATGAAATTGCCTGACAATGAATTTCTCAGAACATAGCCTCATTGTTAGTCATTGCATGACTGTATTTATTTACTTAACTGATGTTTATTTAGCATCTATTAAGTGGCAGGTGCAATGTTAGGGGCTATGAATATAAGAGTGAAAGTTAGCCATTGTCCCTGAGATACTTGTACAAGGTAGGAAAAAGATCCAAGAAGAACGATTATAATGTATGACAAGACTAGGAAGGCAGGGAGTTTAGGAAGTTCTTGGGAGTGCAGAATGAGGCATGTATCTACCTGAGTAAAGAGAGACCAGCCTGGGAAAGCACAAATAAAAATTAGGAGAGGTTAGCTGTTGGAGCTGTTTGACTCCACGCTCCATTTTGAAGCAGGGTTCAGAAAAAAAATCATCGAAACTTCCTTTCATATATTTCTGCCTCTTTTGTTTCCCAGGAGCAAGCTTCCTGCACAACCAGACACAGCAGGGGCCAGACGGGTACTATTCAGCCTGTCCTGGCACATTTATTTCTCCACAGAATAAACCAAGGCATTGGTTCATTATATATTTAAATGTTAATGACTCATGCAAAGAAAAAGTTAACGCTAGTGGCACAGCTAGTCAGGGCTGGGTTGGCCCTTCATAGGTGGAGAAGCAAGCGACCAGCTGGGGAACGAGCAGCCCATAGCCAATCTAGCACAAGGAAGTCCTTTATGTGACTGAAGCCCTCTCTTCCATGGGCTTTTTATTAAATCGCATTAGAGTTCACTGAAGGCAAGACAGTAATGCACATGGGCCAGAATTGATTGCGCCGCCCTCAGTATAATACAAGTCGCAGAAGGCTGCCTCTGGACAGGAAGTTTGATAGGAGTTAAGAAATGTTTTAGAACTAGAATGCTGTTGGGCAGTAAGAGCAGGGTGGAACAGGGATGGAGGAGGAGCTGGGTCTATGTGGGTTAGGGCAGGACATTTCCTTGCAAACTATGTTAGAATTCAGTAAGGCATAAAGGTGCATAGTATACACCCAGGGGCCAGACTATCTAACTGAGTGTTGGTCCTGGATTCAACACTTAATAACTGTAAGATCTCATGCATGTTATTTAACCCCTTTTACTTCAGTTTCCTCATCTGTAAAATGGGGATGATGATAATAACAACAACCTATTTTATAGGGTTGTTAGGAGGATTAAATAAGTTAATACTTGGGAAGTGCTTAGAGGAGGTCTTGGCACATAAGAAATATTCATTAAAAACTTGCTATTATTATTATTGTTGCTAGTCAGTATAGGTCAATAGGAATTCACAGAATTAAAGTGAGGAAATAAAGGAAAATCTTTTTTTAGGTCACAATCTTGTCTAAAGCTTGTTATATTCTGCTTTATAGTTTACAAAGAATCTTTCCACATGTTATTTCTGTTTTCTGATCTGTTAAATGGTTAAAATAGTACTTCTTGTATGGGGCTTCCAGAAGGATTAAATGAGATGCTTCATATAAAATGTTCAGTAAATGTCAGCTATTACTATTTGATAGTGTTCCCTGGTACCTTCTTAGTAAATGATCATTAATGTTTATTGGGTGAATGAATAAATAGTATCCTCATGAGAACCCTTTAGACTTTTTTGTTTTGTTTTGTTTGTTTGAGATAAAAAAAATAAAATAAAACAAGTTTAGAGGAGCTCAATAACTTGTACAAGGCCAGACAGCTAGTTAGGGAAAGAGTCATGACGCCAACTCCAGTTCACTTTCCAAGACACCGAGCTGACTCCGACATCAGGATTTGGTGGCCCTTTACTTAAGGTGTTGACATCGGTGGCTTTACACTCTCAATATCAGAACCTAGATCATTCTGGGAAGTAATTATAGGCAGTCTTCTCAGGGTACCTTGAAAAACAAAAACAGGCCACAGATATCAGACTGATAATTTAAAATATATTTTACCACAATTAAAAAAAAAATCATTCAAGTTTAACTTTCAAAGAATGAGAAATCATGGTTAGTTTATTTTATTTCTAAGTTCATTTGCTCTTTAATCGCTCTCCGTCCAAGGTCCCTTCATGTGCCTTGAGAAATGCAGTCCCATGAAAGGCTCTGCAGCCCTGGATCGATAGATGATGTCTGCATGAGTTTCCTGCAAAGAGGAACCCCTCATGGCAACTCTCATCCCTGAAGTTGATAGGCAAGCTTTCATATATATACTTCAAAAAAGAACTTTCTAAAATGCATCTCTGATAGCTTACCTAGAAAGAGAGATAGTGTTTGAGGGTAGAAATTAAGATACATCACTGAAGCTGCCTTCTTTGAAGTTGCTATAACAAGCTTAGAATTTCCTTAGACAGCTGCAGTGAGTTGGAAATGAACTAAATTTTAAATGAAGATTGAAGCAGAGATAAAACATGGAAACATGACACTTGAAAGCTAGAGGAGAACTTAGAGCTAACTTTGCCTGACCTCTTCCTTTTCCAGGTAAAGCTATTTATCTGCAGGGAAGTGAAATGATTTACCCAAGGTCACATGGCCAGTCAGTCAGAGCGTCACTCTTTCCAGAAGTGCTACTTGTCATGTGACTGGAGTCTGTGTCAGCCATTTACATGAGGTCATAGTAAGGGCCAATGACAGATAAAGGGACTTGCCCCAACCCAAATCTAGGTACTGCCTTCATAATGTGGGTAACCAAATAGTCTCCATTATCACATGTACTCAGTATCTTTAAGTTTGGAAAATGGTGGCAAAGCCCCATGCCAAGAACAACTTGAGGTTGCTTATTCTCCAAAACTGAAGTATCACTCTCAAATGCTTTATTTTTAGAATCTGTCATAAAATAAAAGCCTAGAAACTCAATAAACGACAACCTAGATGCAGGAAATACACCATTTCACTCTTGGAGATAGACCACATCCTTCCTTTCTTGGAGTAAAAATCTCTTTAGTGTCAGGAAAGCTCAGAACTTTCCAAAATCTCTTATTCCTCTGGTCCCTAAAATGCCTCCTGAGGACATCACAGCCACACTGCAGGTGAGGGACATTAGCAAACTGAATATAACTAAAAAAACTTTCCTCTGCAGAGTTTGGAACATAGGAGGGGGTAGAATCAATTCCTGCGTACTTGCTCTTTGTTTCAGCAAAGGTCTGGGTGCTAGACACTGGGAATTTTGTGAAAGGCCCTATGCCTGACTTGTTGGAACAAAAAAAGTGAGCCTGTCCCCATACTGTGACCTGAATATGTACCTTGCCTTACTCAGCTTTGGCTTTCCCATCTTTTGTGTCCAGGGGTATGTGTTACTATGTTACCTTTTCCATCACCCCTAAATGACAATAAAATGAGACCTACATTTTAGCAGCTCTATTCTAGCCTCATTACAGAGATGATCTGGGCATGCTTTCAAAAACCCCTGATAAAATCTTGGCCATAACCTTCTGCATTAAAAAAATGAAAGAGGTTTAGCCACTTCTACTTAGATAAATAGTTCTAACCCTGGTTGTACATTAAAATCACCAGAGGAACCATTAAAAACACACTGGCTTTTTTTCAAAAACTAGGCAAGAAAACACACACACACAAAATTATAAGCCAATATCCCTGATGAATCTAGATGCTAAAATCCTCAACAAAATATTAGCAAACCAGATCCAGCAATATATAAAAAAAGTCATACACCATGATCAAATGGGATTTATTCTGGGGAGGCAAGGCTGGTACAATATTTGCAAATCAATCAATGTGATTCATCACATAAACAAAGGGAAGGAGAAAAAACCACATGATAATTTTAATAGATGCAGAAAAAGCATTTGATAAAATCCAGCACCCATTCATGATCAAAACTCTCAGCAAAGTGGGAATACAGGGAACATACCTCAACATGATAAATGCCATCTATGACAAACCCACAGCCAACATCATACTCAATGGGCAAAAATTAAAAGCAATCCCCTTAAGATCAGGAACAAGGCAGGGGTGCCCCCTTTCATGACTCTTATTCAACATAATACTGGAAGTCCTAGCCACAGCAATCAGACAAGAAGAAGAAATAAAAGGCATCCAAACTGGAAAAGAAGAAGTAAAATTATCATTATTTGCAGATGATATGATATTGTATATAGAAAACCCTAAAATCTCACTCAAAAAACTACTGGACCAATAAATGAATTCAGCAAGGTGGCAGGATATAAAATTAATACTCAGACATCAGAAGCATTTTTATACAACAATGAACTATCAGAAAGAGAAATTAAGGAAACAATCCCCTTCGCTATTACAACCCAAAAAATAAAGTACCTAGGAGTAAATTTAACCAAGGAGATTAAAGACTTATACTCAAAAAATTATAAAACATTGATAAAAGAAATCAAGGAAGATACAAACAAGTAGAAGCATATACCATGCTCATGGTTAGGAAGAATAAACATTATTAAAATGTCTATATTACCCAAAGCAATTTATAAATTCAATGCAATACCAATTAAAATACCAATGACATACTTCAAAGATATAGAACACATATTCCAAAAATTTATATGGAACCAAAAAAGAACACAAATAGCCTCAGCAATCTTGAAAAGGAAGAATAAAGTGGGAAGTATCACACTTCCTGATATCAAGTTATATAACAAGACCATTGTACTCAAAACAGCTTGGTACTGACATAAGAACAGACATATAGATCAATGGAACAGAACAGAGAACCCAGAAATAAACCCACAGCTCTATGGACAACTGATATTTGACAAAGGAGGTAAGACAATACAATGGAGTAAAGACAGTCTCTTTAACAAATGGTGTTGGGAAAATTGGACAGCTACCTGCAAAAAAATGAAACTAGACCACCAACTGACACCATTCAGAAAAATAAACTCAAAATGGATAAAAGACTTAAATGTAAGCCGTGAAATCATAAGCATCTTAGAAGAAAACATAGGCAGTAAGCTCACCGACATCTCTCGCAGCAATATATTTGCTGTTTTATCTCCACGGGTAAGTGAAATAAAAGACAGGATAAACAAATGGGAGTATATCAAACTAAAAAGCTTTTGCACAGCTAAAGACAATAAGAACAGAATAAAAAGACAAACTACACAATGGGAGAGCATATTTGACAATACGTCTGATAAGGGGTTAATAACCAAAATTTATAAAGAACTTGTAAATCTCAACACCAGAAAGATAAACAATCCAATCAAAAAATGGGCAAAAGAAGTGAATAGACACTTCTCCAAAGAGGAAGTGAATAGACACTTCTCCAAAGAGGACATACAGATGGCCAATAAGCATATGAAAAAATGCTCAGCATCACTAATCATTAGAGAAATGCAAATTAAAACCACAATGAGATATCACCTCACACCAGTCAGAATGGCACTCATCAACAAAACAACACAGAATAAGTGCTGGCGAGGATGTGGAGAAAGGGAACCCTCCTGCACTGCTGGTGGGAATGCAGACTGGTGCAGCCACTGTGGAAAACAGTATGGAGATTCCTCAAAAAATTAAAAATTGAACTGTCTTTTGACCCAGCTATCCCGCTTTTAGGAATATACCCTAAGAACACCATAGCACTGTTCCAAAAGGAGAAATGCACCCCATGTTTATGGCAGCATTGTTCACAATAGCAAAGATCTGGAAAACGCCCAAGTGTTTGTCAGTGGACGAGTGGATTAAAAAGCTTTGGTACATATATACCTTGGAATACTACTCAGCCATAAGAAATGATGACATTGGATCATTTACAATAACATGGATGGACCTTGATAACATTATACGAAGTGAAATAAGTAAATCAGAAAAAACTAAGAACTATATGAATCCATACATAGATGGGACATAAAAATGAGACTCAGAGACATGGGCAAGAATGTGATGGTAATGGGGGTGGGGGTGGGGGGAGGGGGTGAAGAAGGAGAGAGAGGGGTTGGGGGAGGGGAGGGGCACAAAGAAAACCAGATAGAAGGTGACAGAAGACAATTTGACTTTGGGTGAGGGGTATACAACATAATCAAATGTGAAAATAATCTGGAGATGTTTTCTCTGAACATATGTACCCTGATTTATCAATGTCACTGCATTAAAATTAATAGTAAAAAAATGTAAAAAAAAAAGCAGTGGTACATATATACAATAGAATACTATGGGTCCATGAAAAAGAAGGAAATCTTACCTTTTGCGACAATATGGAGGGACCTGGAAACTATTATGTTAAGTGAAATAAGCCAGGCAGAAAAAGAAAAATATCATATGACCTCACTCATTTGAGGAATCCAATGAACAATGTGAACTGAGGAACGGAACTGAGACAGAGGAGAGATCAAAGGGATCAGAGGAAAAGAGAACAGAGGGAAAGGGATGATAGGATGGGATAAACCTGAAGGGAAGGGGGGAGGGTGCTGTGGGGAGGGGTTCAAGGGAGATGCTGCGGGGAATACGAGGGAGAGGGGATGCATTCGGGCAACACTAGAATTTATGTAAACACAGTAAATTAAAATCAATTGAAATTGCCACAATCACCCCAACTTTCAGCAACCACCACCTTGATGTCAGCAACCACCAATGTTGAAACAAGACTCTCCAGAGTATAAAGATTAAGAACTGCTGAAGGCTCAAAAAACAAACAAAAAAACTCCACATTTGCTCTTTTAGTAACCTGTTTCCTTCACCCCACTTACTCCACGAAAGTCATCAGGGCTGCTATGGCTCTCTCTGTGCCGGGCCCGGGGCTGCATACATGCTTTCCAGGCATTTCAGGCCAGATTCTCACAGCCAGCCTCCTACTTTTATAGAAGCAGCAGCTGGGCGCAAGATCGACAACAGCAGGAGGATGGTCCAGCCGCTGTGATGACCGTTAGTGGCTGGAAAGTCATCCTCTTGGCAAATCACTATCACTGGGGGACACGAGTTAGCAGAGGAACAAGAACATGCCCTTCCTCTCTGATCCACATATGCCGGGGACAGCATTCAATGACGCAATATTGTAGCCAAGCGGGACTCGGTGACTTTTACCAGTTTCTAGAGACCTGTGTGGTTTGTTTCCTGTCACTTGTTCTGGACTATCATGAGCACAAACAAAGTGAATGCAGAGGCTTGTTGATTTTCAAACACAGTGCTCTGCTTCGCTTCCTGGAAGGAGTGGCTCAGAATAGTTGTGACTGAGACCACTCGAGGCTGCAAGGGTCAGCAAGGCTGGTAGCTCGCCAGAGTTCACATGGCCATGTGACTTTGTGGGGGGATCCACCCCTTGTGGGGGGTGGGCTGTGGTTAGGACCACTGGTGGTGTGAGATGATGCTTTCTCCCAAACTGGCCTTCCCTTCCAAGGTGTTGGAGACCTGTCATGGTGAGGGCCCATCCAACCTTTTTTTGAGCAACAGTGTGACCACCACTTCCTCCTCCATGCTCTTAAGCCAGGCAGTATTCCATGTGTTGCCACGGACTGCTTGCCATCCTCAAACACCCTGTGCATCTTCCGACCACCCTGTTTTAGCTCATATTGTCTTTTCTGCCTCTCCTCATTCTTAAACTCCTTTGCTGGCAAAACTCATCTTTCAAGGTCAAACTTGAATATCTGTGATGAGCCCTGCCAGCTCTTCTGTGCTCCCAGACCACATTACCAGATTCATTTCTTCTACCGGGCTACAGGCTCCCTGAGAGAAGTGGCCACAGTGCTGAGTTAAAGAGCATGAGCTCCGGAGACAAAGCTGAGTTTAAATTCTAGCTCCACCACTTACCTGCTGGGTGACTTTGGGAAAGGCGTTTCACCACTCTGTGCCTCATCTGTAAAACATGAAAAACTGTATCTACCCTATAGGATTGTTATGAAGACGAAATGAGATAAAACATGGAACATACTCAGAACTGAGCCTGGCACATGGTTATCGTGCCGCTAGCTATTATTATTTGTGCCCTTGGTGCCTAGATCGCAGGGGTATGAATACTGGCCTGAGTATGATGGTCATTGGTGAATGTGTCTGATTTCGATCCTGAGGGAAGAGATGATTAGGTAAGTACAATGAAAAGATGTATCTAACGTCTTCAGGAAAATGTCCAACGTGCACTAGAATTGAGAGAACAGCATGCTGACCCGTGTACTCCATACCCAGCCTCCACAATAGTTACTCGTGGCCAATCTTTTTGTATCTACATCTTGCTCCTTGTCCTCTCCACAAAATATATACTGGGTTATTTCAAAGCAAACGACAGGAGTGAAAAAAGCAATTTTATGCTTTATGTTCTCAAAAGAGTTTCAGAAAAGAAATATATAATCATATATGATCCACATTATGACTTGTGCTTTGTGAAGCTGACAAATGCAGAGGGGAAGACGGGAAAGGCTGAGGGGTCAAGGGCAGCCGAGGGCTCCAGGCTGTGAGTGCAGGGGTCTTTCCAGGACACCCAGAAGGCTTAGACCTCTCTAACCACCTTCCTCAGAACCCTGCCTCACCCCAGGCCTAACTAGTTCTTCATTGTCTTTGAGTCAGCCTGAGATCTTCTGCCTCAAAAATCAAACAATAGCGGTCCTGTCCCAATTAAGAGAAAAACCAAGTTAATTAATGAAATTCTCAATTGAAAGAATTGAAAGTTCTCTTGCCACATATTTTTCTTTTTCTTTCTTTCTTTTTTTTTTTTTTTTGGTATTTTTCTGAAGCTGGAAACAGGGAGAGACAGTCAGACAGACTCCCGCATGCGCCCGACCGGGATCCACCCGGCACGCCCACCAGGGGCCACGCTCTGCCCACCAGGGGGCGAGGCTCTGCCCACCAGGGGGCTATGCTCTGCCCCTCCGGGGCGTCGCTCTGCCATGACCAGAGCCACTCTAGCGCCTGGGGCAGAGGCCAAGGAGCCATCCCCAGCGCCCGGGCCATCTTTGCTCCAATGGAGCCTTGGCTGCGGGAGGGGAAGAGAGAGACAGAGAGGAAGGAGGGTGGGGGTGGAGAAGCAAATGGTCGCTTCTCCTATGTGCCCTGGCCGGGAATCGAACCCGGGTCCCCCGCACGCCAGGCCGACGCTCTACTGCTGAGCCAACCGGCCAGGGCACATATTTTTCTTAAACCCAGTCTTGGTCCTTGTTTGTCTGCAACTGAGTGCTGGCAGAACGCAGGATGAGTAACTGTGTGTTAGTGGGTGAACAAGTGAATAAGTGAATGAATGAATGAATGAATGAATGAATGAATGAATGAATGAATAGGGGGAAAAAGATCAATAGAAAACCCTGGAAGCAGGTGACTAGTTTTTGTGGACACATCTGCTGTGTTTGTGATTTTATATTGTGCATTATAATGTATGTCTGCTAGGAACATTGCTCCTGCTTCATCTGATAAAATTGTGAGGAATGTCAGTTCCCTAAGTAGCATCCTGTCCTCCCCCTGGCAGAACAGGACAGCTGCTGTGGCTGGAGAGAGCGAGGCTGGGCACAGCCTTCCCAGGGAGAGCTGACCAGGGGGGCAGCTATGTCTCTCACGCTCCTATTCCCACGTGCATGAGAATGGGACCACAGCAGGCTTTCTGATTCCTTTCCAGGGTAGACCCAGAAATCAGCCATGCAGGAAACTCACTCTCATAAAGGAAATCTACCATAATTTCTTACTGAGCTGAAAGCCCTGGACAAATGTCAAAGCTGGGAACTGCAACCGTTTTTGAGTCCTCTTGGCTCCCGTTCACTCTTGGTGTTCACAGGTTCTGCTACAGCAGTGGTCCGCAACCTTTTCTGGGCCACGGACCGGTTTAATGTCAGAACATATTTTCACGGACCAGCCTTTAGGGTGGGATGGATAAATGTATCACGTGACCGAGACAAGCGTCAAGAGTGAGTCTTAGACGGATATAACAGAGGGAATCTGGTCATTTTTTAAAAATAAAACATCGTTCAGACTTAAATATAAATAAAACGGAAATATTGCAAGTTATTTATTCTTTCTCTGCGGACCGGTACCAAATGGCCCATGGACCGGTACCGGTCCACGGCCCGGGGGTTGGGGACCACTGTGCTACAATCCACACATCCCAGAGCTAAGATATCAAAGTACACTTGCTGAAGCTGATCCCAGTTCGGAACAAAACTCTCTCCAGCTGTGAGTACTTAACACTAAACTCTGGAACACAATTAGATCCCAAATGGGGAAACTGGCTTGGGGCCTACGGTCAAAGGAGGGAAAGAGGAGGTGAAAACTTGACTTTGAAAGGCAGTTAAAGGGGCTGCCCACCCAGAGAGTTCAGGCGGGAGCGCACAGGAAGCCCCCTTTGGGTTGGTGGCTCTTCCTCCTGAGCGCACCCTGCCAGGCCTGTTAGTGGTGAGTGCTCTGAAGTCCCGCGGCTTCTGCCTGCACCCAGGGCAGCCCTCTCCCAGGTTCCCTCACACTCAAAGCCCCGAGCTCTCTGCCCAGCGAAACACAAGATTCATGACGTGGGCTTACGAAGTACACAGAGCAGGTCTGATAAAATACACATTTATTAGAAAATTTTCAGCAGCATCATTTCCATTTGCTTTTCTAATCAAAAATACATTTCAAAGTAATTACAGTGAGCACCCAAAGTGCAAAAGCAACAAACATTTTGAGAACTCAGGAATAAAATAATCAGCAGTACATATTTCATGCATTCATCCATCCATCCACCCATCCATTCATTCATTCACTGTTTTAAAAATGTGCAATATTAGCACAGAGAACCAGGAATGCTACTTATGAAAACGGAATATTCTTGCCATGGTTCTGGTTGTCAAGGCTATACCCATTATTCAAGAGAAGAGCTGAACTCTACAGTGCATTCAGATATAAGTGTCTGATTAAGTCAAAGGACCTAAAAAAAAAAAGGCTCAGTAAGAACAGTTTCCCTTTCTATTCATGTTCAACTTAGGAAATAAATAGTTATTATAATCTTATTTTCACACACAGAAACAAAAACCCAGTTGAGGCTCTGCTTAACCAGTATTTGTTTTGCACCTTACTTTATGAAGACACAGATTTGGTTTCAATAATTCAGCTACTGAGCTCCAGTTTCCAGGGTAGGCGACCATCTGAGATGCCAGGCAAGGGCGTGAATCGCCCTATGGTCCACCAAGTGGAACAAGTCACTTGATTAGCTACAAACTCTTTGCAAACTAACTTGTATTTAATGACATGGGATTTTGTTCTTTTTTTTTCACAGACATTACAAATAAAAATGTTGCCTTGGCAACTAGTGAGATGCACCAGAAACAGAGTGTTCCGGTTAGACAACGCAAATATGCACAAGGGTGAAACTGAATTACTTTTATGATCTCAGGGGTCTACAATCAAATCCAGATGTCTATACAACACACTGTGCCTTCTATTGATATATCTATTAATCGGGTTACCTGTGATATTGATCATTAATTAAGTACTGATGTGTAAAAATGGACCCAAGAGTGGTTCTTAGCTTCCCTTCCTGGATAATTCTATAGGGAACTCGAGTGGTGCCTCTTCTTTGGGCGTGGCTGAATGCCGCAAGTCAATTCCTTCCCTCATGGGATCATTTACTGTGATGATCACCCACCAATTCAACAGTTAGTTTTATTAGCAAACTTAATGATGTGATAATCTTTCCCAAATTTACAAATGTACAATATATTTATAGCATTACCTTTAGATAGCTTCAGTGCAAAGATATACATATAGTACATTGTGATAATTATTTGTAAAAATATGATAGCATTAAGTAAAAAAAAAAAAAAAGACACACAAGGCATAGGTTTCCACAGACACTTTCAACTACAGGTGAACAGGAAAAAAAATATCTTTTTAATAAAGTAATGCATGTTAACTTTATTCATCTGTTTGTAAAAAATATATGTGCAAAAGTGTGTCTCTAATTATTCCCTAAATAATTGTAGCACCGCTACATCTCAGAGTCTTCCTTAACAAGGTTTGCTGTGTCTTTGAAAGTGTCTTCCGTTGCAGTGTAGGCTGGGGCGGGGCTTCTCTTCTGACGGACTTGAGCCGGGAGAGAAGGTGAAGGAGGCGGGGCTACCGCAGCACTCCCCTTCTGCTCATTCTCCATCTGAGACCACAGGGAAACACGCATTAGCCATTTGCTCCCCCAACCAACATGACTGGAAACAATTTTGTATAAAGTGGAGGATCTTTGCCAATTTGTTCAGAATATTCTGATTGTATCTCCAATTTAGCCAAATAATTTATTGCTAAGAAGGAAGGCCTGTGCTAAGAAAAATCATTCAAAGTTACCTCTGCATAGATTGGATTTTCAAAGTTGGTAGTTTGTTTCAGTTTTCGTTTGAAGATATTCCATTTTGTTGCCTAAATGAAAAAAAGGAATCAGAAAACCTTCGTTAATTTTTTTTTTACAGGATCCCTCGCCACTGTCTAGGTTTTAAATTTTCTTCTTATTAAAGGAATAAGCAATTTGGGACCAGGACCATGTAACCGGTCTATGTGGTAAATTGTTCAATTCTTCTTCTGATGGTCCGTGAGAACAGTAACTGAAACTCTCTGGGCTCTTTTCATTTAATAATTTTAAAACACTTTATAGAATCTGTGCCCATAATGTCTAGAAGCTTTGGCAGAGGTTTCTTCACAGGCTGCCTGAAATTTTAAGGAAAAAGCCAGAGTAACGCTCGTTTTGTAAAATATTTGATCCTTGGTCAACTCAAGCATATCCCCTCTTCCTTCATCATTTCCTCCTGTTATAGTAAAAACCATGATTACAAACACAACTAACATTTACTGAGAGCTTGCTATGTGTCGGGAACTATTCTAAGAATTTTACAAGTTTCTGTTTAATCTTCTCAATAATTCTGTGAGCCAGGTGCTCTTGTTATCTTTATTCTACAGATTAGAAAACAGAGTCACAGCAAGATCATATAACTAAATTGTAGGTAGAAGAGTAGGCAATGACTATAGGACTCAGAAGTCCATAAATGAAAGAATCAGAAATCATCCCAGACTATGATGAGTGACCCCTGTCTTGCTGAACAGTTGCTAGTGGTGGCAATGCTGGCACAGGTCTGGCTGCTGGATGAAAGGGGACAAGGGAACAAACAGTAGACAAGGAATAGATAGCCTTCTCTATCAGGCAGCTAAGGTGTCCCATGTCTTATGGGGTGCCTCTTGCTCTGTGAAAATAGGGGGCCAATATGTGAAGGGGTGAGGAGCACATGAGTATGGAGCAGTAGAAGAGACCACTCCCTTTAACTCACATTTAAGTGTGTACCTACTTTATACGTGGCCACCACCAAGGGGAAGATGAAGACATTATATTAGAGCCTGGCCTCTGGAAGCTCATACTTAAATGGGAAAAGCCAAAACTCTTTAAAAGTCATTGCTTCAGTATAGAATGGCTACTTGGAATTTAGCAGTTACTAACCAAAAAAAAAAAAAATGGTGCTGATTTTCATTTTTATCTCCTTGGAAAATCCAATGCATGTCAGCACAACTTTTAGAAAATGACACAACTGAGTTACAGGAGTATATGTTCTTAACTTTGAGTCCATCGAGCACATTTACTGGTGAAAGATAAATTTGTGCACCTCTTTGGCACATTAATGTCAAGCTACGGTGATCTTAACCAAATGCCTTTACTACTTAAAGCCACACTGGCTGTTGTATCAGTGCCATGAAGCAACAGATACATGAAAATTACTGGATATACCATGGAGGACAGACCTTAGAGGGTTTCAGCCTCAACTCATTAAAAAAAAAAAAAAAAGAAAAAGAAGGAAGAAGTGACGTACTGCAAAGATGAAGATGAGAAAGAAAAGGGATATAACTGGAGCCGATCCATTCTTATTTGAAAGAGTCTTTAAGTGTTCATTTTGGTTGTGATGACTGATGTGCAGGTCAGAGGTCGCAGCGTCCCCACCATAGTCCTCTTCCTGCTCAGGCCTAGACAGAGCTCGATCTAGGCAGGCAGATCACTCAACTTGAAATGGACTGAGAAAAAAAAATGTCACACTGCCTCGGGGTTGAGTCAGACTTGGGGAACCAAATATGTGATGGTCAAGTATTCTGGTGTCTGTGGAAAACTGATCTTCAAAATCCACTCTCTGATGTAACTTAAAGAAAAAAATCCCTTGAAAAATATAAAACTGGAAATTCCTTTCTAAAGCAACAAGTGTGTGTGTGTGTGTGTGTGTGTGTATAAAAGTACTTGAAAACTCAAAATGACTTCCATGTTAACTTTGCAAATGCTAACTGTGTTTATAAATTATGCAGTTTGTGAAGCGCCCATCTGCTTCTCTACTCCTCCCCCTTTCCCTCCTCTCTGTCTCTCTCTTCCCCTCCCACAGCTGAGGCTCCATTGGAGCAAAAGTTGGCGCAGGCGCTGAGGATGGCTCCATGGCCTTTGCCTCAGGCACTAGAATGGCTCTGGTTGGGACAGAGCAACGCCCCAGATGGGCAGAGCATCACCCCCTGGTGGGCATGCCAGGTGGATCCCGGTAGGGTGCATGCGGGAGTCTGACTGACTGCCTTCCCGTTTCCACCTTCAGAAAAATACAAAAAAAAAAAAAATTATGCAGTTTTAGAAATAAGGATCATGGCCCTGGCTGCGTAGTTCAGTTGGTTAGCATTGTCCCCAATATGCCAAGGCTGTGGCTTCAATTCCCAGTCAGGGCACATATGAGAATCACATGAATAAATAAATAAGTGGAACAACAAATGGATGTTTTTCTCTCTCTCTCTCTCTAAAATCAATTAATACATTTTTAAAAAGAGAAATAAGAATTGTATAAAATGGTAAGATTTCTAACTACTTTTAGTCTTGAGTTTCTTTGTATTATTTCGCAGAAGACATAGAATCTTAGAACTGAGACATCCCAGATCCTATTGTTCTCAACTAGGAATCCTGGGGGCTACACTACTGACAGTAAACAGGGGCCAGGGATACTAAAATGGCCTGCAATACATAGAATCGTTTTATACCACAAAGAACCATCCAACAAATATGCCAATAGTGCCCTCTGGGTAAAATAGTTTTCCCAGAATCAATTAGCCAGATTTTAAATAGCTTCATAGGTATGTGTCCATTAACACTAGTGATATATAAATATTATCCATCAATACAAAGTTTTATATATTTATCAAATTTCTCTCTGTAGACCAAATAATATAAAAAAATTAAGGGACCTGCAGAAATAAAAATCTCTATCTAGTGGGGGCTCTCCTCATTTAATATCCAGTATTAAATACTGTGCCTGGCATATTGAGGGCAATAATGTCGGTTGATGAACAGAGAGATCAGGGGTCCCCAAACTACGGCCCGTGGGCCGCATGCGGCCCCCGGAGGCCATTTATCTGGCCCCCTGCCATACTTCCGGAAGGGGCACCTCTTTCATTGGTGGTCAGTGAGAGGAGCACATTGACCATCTCATTAACTAAAAGCAGGCTCATAGTTCCCATTGAAAAACCGGTCAGTTTGTTGATTTAAATTTACTTGTTCTTTATTTTAAATATTGTATTTGTTCCCGTTTTGTTTTTTTACTTTAAAATAAGATATGTGCAGTGTGCATAGGGATTTGTTCATAGTTTTTTTTATAGTCCGGCCCTCCAACAGTCTGAGGGACAGTGAACTGGCCCCCTGTGTAAAAAGTTTGGGGACCCCTGAGATAGATGAAGAGGGTATAAATTAACGCCATCTAGTGGTAAATATAGGTAACAGCAGTAGAACTAAGAACCATATACATTACTACAGGGAACAAAGATGTACACTATAGAAAAGCTGCTTTACCCAGGAAATGAAGGGGTCTTCTGTATGTATCCTTGACACAGTGAGCTCTTCATTCATAATAAGTCATTTTCTCAAATTAAACACCTCTGGTCTGAAGAGGCTGCATCCAGAAGTCTGTGCCCTTCTTTTGGGCATGATTTCCCATGTCACAAGGAACATCATTCCCATTTCAATGCTGGAATGTAGATTTACCATACTTCCCCATGTATAAGATGCACCCATTTTCGAAAAATTTGGTGTCTAAAAACTGGGTGTATCTTATGCTGTGGTTGTGGCATTTCAAATGCCATAAATGGAACAAGACAGTGATTCGTCATCATACACAGATGAGGACAAGCTAATAGATGGGAGTTTCAACAATGATGAGTTGTATGAATTTTATGATGAATAAAACTTGAGTTCAATAACCTTATGTAATTTTTTTTTTCCAAATTTCGGGCCCCAAAATTAAGGTGCGTCTTATACATGAGAGCATCTTATACATGGGGAAATACGGTATTTGGTGGGAAAATTTCCAACTTGTGACTTTTTTTACTTTTTTATTTTTTTTATTAATTTTAATGGGGTGACACTGATAAATCAGGGTACATATGTTCAGAGAAAACATTTCCAGGTTATTTTGACCTTTGACTATGTTGCATAACCATCACCCAAAGTAAAATTGTCTTCTGTCACCTTCGACTTGTGATTTTTAAGAAATTATTTTTAGCAGGACCAGTGGTGACATAATGGATAGAGTATTGGACTGGGATAACAAACAAAGAAATCTTTTTGAACTGCCTACAGATCTTGGGATCTATGAGCCTTTTGGGGCCTCCCTCGTTTGCCCAGGATAAATAAACGCAGCAAGTCCAAAGTCCTCTCCAAATTCCATACCGTTTCAGAGGTTAGCCCATTACCTGAGTCCCATCAGCACTTGGGGAAGTTGGCTTTGTGTCTGGAGCTACCTCAGAAGGGTTTATGGGACTTTCATAGTTCTTGTTATCCACACTTTCAGATGCAGACACCTGTGCAAATATATAGAAGCCATTTTCCAGTTTTGAAAGGATTTTTGCTGTAAAGTTTCTTACCAAGTCTTATGTTCTGTTTTCCCCACAAATCTGGTCAGGCACCAATTTTATTATGAGACTGACCCCAGGGCCCAGGAATCTCCCCCAAATCTAGAGCACCAACCAGCAAGCCATCTATCTCATGCCTTAATCCCGGGAGGCAAACACATCCACCACTGGTAATAGTAATTACTATTATTTTCTTTATGTCCCTTTGTTCTCATTATCGACCATATTTTTTTGAGATAAAATATACTCTGGTTGTGCATTGGTAGTCAAAATCCTAGAACAGCATGAATTATTCCCAAAGTCATTGGTGAACTGAGAATCTTATCTTTGCATAGAATAAAATTAATAACTTTTGAGAACTGCTTAACACGGGTTAAATTTTTATATATATATTTTCCAATTCTAGTTTATATTCAATATTATTCTGTATTAATTTCAGATTTATAGTATAATGGTTAGACCATTATAGTATAATGGTTACTTCACAGAGTGGTCCCCCAATGTTTCGAGTACCCACCTGACATCATACGTAGTATTACAATATTTTTGACTATATTCACTATGCTGTAATTTATATCTCTGTGACTATTCTGTAACTACCAGGGTTGAATTTTTTAAATGAAGCATAATGGAATTAATATTCCTTCAAACATTCCCTTTTAAGCCCACATTATCATGTGTATATAATCAATAAATTACAGGAAAGAAATTCACTCCTTTTTCTGTATTTCTGCTTTCACTATTTCATTCCTTCTTGAACATGGGTATGTGTTTGTAAACATGGCCTCATTTTATTTCAAGTGAAAACACCAAATGAAATGGCATACCTATTTATCATGTGACTAAAGTTTTGCTATTTGGATAGCAAATGATTAGGCAAAATGCTTTCAAGATTCAAATATTTCTGATCTTAAGAAATCTATTCATAAAATAAACATTTCTATCTTGTATTAACATGTACCCCTGTCTTCTGAGTACAAAAGAAGTCTAGGTGTTAACAACAAAACTGCATTTCACTGAGGCCGTAGTTGTTTTGGCAAAGGAAGTGCAGGCTGACAGGCACAGAAGCGGTGCTGGGGCCATTGATCCTGACCTGATGAAAAGGTGTGCCTCTCACCGCCCTGCTGCCTCATCTCCCTGCCCCTTAAAGAAGACTGAGGACTGGGGCCGCACCAAAGAAATTTAGATATCTGCTGCTTAACTTTTCAAAAAAGTATGAGAAAGACAAGCATAGGGAAGTCACCTCAAAGCACACATTTGTGATAGCAGGAAGAACTCAAAGAGTGCATCCACACCCCCACCCCCCCCACCCCCGTCAATCTCTGCGTAATGACCTGACAATTATTTACTCATTCATTTCACTGATATTTACAGGGAGCCTGTGTGTGTGTGTGTCAGGAACCGTGTTTGCCAAGCCCCTGAATGGACTCCAAATGAGTCCTGTGCTCTGACCACCCAGAATGGAAAGGTTCTCCGTCAGCACCCCCAGAATGGCCGCCAAACCTCAATAACTGTGCAACAAAACAGGATTTTGATTGTATTCAGGTCCCACATCCTCAGGTAAATCCTGTCCTTGCAGACAGTGAAGTGAGGATTGGACCCCACGCTCCCTTCCAGGTGAGGGAAGGTGAGACGGCCCCCAGGAGGGCAGTCACGAGTCAGTAGACCAAGAGCCAGCAGCAGTAGCACCTGAAAGGAAGGACTGAGATTTCTCACCTGGGCTGGCTGAGTCACTTTGACCGCACTGTCCCTAGTTGTATACATTGGGTTTTCAAATACTATGGGTTGCTTCCCCATCTCCATGGTAAAGTGATCACTCTGACAAAAGAAAAAAAAATCATACCAAATTGATCAGTTTCACACATAGAGGAAGGTGTTCCTCTCATGCCTAGAGGCATGCTGGGGGGTTTGTCAAATTCACCCTCCCCAAATTGCCTAAATAAATAAATAAATAAATAAAACTCAGCAGAGACACAAGATCTTCATATGGCAAACCATTATGTAAAACAGTGACTTTCAACCTTTTTCATTGCATGGCACACATAAACTAATTACTAAAGTTCTGTGATACACCAAAACATGTTATTTTTTTGCCAATCCAACAAAATAATAGGCCTAATTTTGATTCATTCACATACATCAGCTATTGTGTGGACTATCATTTTTTTTATCTGACAATCTTAAGGAAAGCAATCAGTGCTCCTGATTAAATAGCCAGGTATTGCATGTTTTAAAAATTCTTGTGGCTCATAGGCCTGACCTGTGGTGGCGCAGTGGATAAAGCGTTGACCTGGAAATGCTGAGGTCGCCGGTTCGAACCCTGGGCTTGCCTGGTCAAGGCACATATGGGAGTTGATGCTTCCTGCTCCTGCCTCCCCTTCTCTCTCTGTCTCTCTCCTCTCTCTCTCTCTCTCTCTCTCTGTCTCTCTCTCTCCTTTCTAAAATGATAAATAAAATAAAAAAAATAAAACATCGTTCAGACTTAAATATAAAAAAAAAATTCTGTGGCTCACCAGTTGAAAAGCGCTGATGTAAAGTAACATAATGCACCAACCAATCAACTCAAAAAAATGTAAACACTCTTCCTATATCTAGGACGCCTGTTACAAATAACTCACTGGGATTGGGTTTGGACAGGAGAGGAAGAGTGGCTGGTTGGAAAAGAGCAAAGAGGAGAAGAAGAAGGAGGAGGAAAGAAGAAAGAATATATAAGGTGCTTTTAGGCAGGGGCAAAAAGCCCCTGCCTAAAAGCCCCTTTGGGGGAAAGGCAGAATACCGAAAATGAATTCCCTATTCTAATTATACTGTGCTAGTTCATTCGTGAAATATCCACGTGGTCCTCACAGGAGGTATTATTGTATCTATTTTACAGATGGGGGCAGTAAGGCTCAGAGAGCTCAAGCTCCATGCCTGTAATTACATACTCAGAAGGCGGAAGAGTTGTTATTTGAATCAATCACTGACTCTAAAATCACTGTTTATTCCATGGCTATACATTGGTGGGAAAAATGAACAACACTAAGAAACATATATTTTCCTACTCCCTCCTTTAAAAATACAAAAAGTTTTAAAAACATACAAAAAAATCATCAAATAAAATGATAGTATTGTTTTTTCTCTCTTTCTCTCTCCTCTCCCCCAAATCATAAAACTATTTAATATTACAATTAAACTTAATTAAGACTGTATAAGATTTCAATTTAATAGTGTGGCATAGAGCAAGGGTAAGTTTCAATTTTATAACTATCTTTAGACACATCTCTGCAACAAACCTAATGTTTCTTAACTTTGTATAGTGAAGAGTTTATTCTGAGACACATACCATCTTTTCTTTTTCCAGGTTAACTTTATTCTTTATACAAACAGTAAAAATCACAACCTGTAGTCATTTTGAAAGCACACTCACCATCACCATTGCTCTGTCAATAGCAGACTCGGGCCCCAAACCAGAGATTCCGATATCCATATTAACATCGGCCCCTGACCTGAAGGTCACCCCACTTCCATTTTCAGAAGATTTGACAAGGCTGCTTAAGCTGAAAAGAAGTCATCAAAACAGTGTTACTGTTGTTTGTGACTGCCTTTTGCAACAGAACCCTTTCCTCCACATTGCAAAGTCTCACTAAAAGAAAATGC